>NW_025535581.1:0-91468 GCF_020615455.1 Coregonus clupeaformis
ATCTCCAACTCTGGTATGGCTTCCTCTTAATAAAAAAAGGGGGAGAGTTGAGTTGACATGAGGATACAACATGATAGAGGATGACAACAGGTTATACCAGACAGCTTTCATGTTTCAATGTTATTTCCGCATCTTAGCTACTTTCCGAATGCACAGTATCAAACCTGTGTGCTATTGAACGGAAGCTCTCAGGGATCAGTGAGTTGGTCAAACGCTGGTATGGACTTTTGTTGTTCTTGTCCCGCCTTAATTTACTTGAGAAATAATAGCCTAATTGTTGTTTGGAGTAAGATGTCTAACCTTAACATACGAGTTAGCGTGTTTGTACATTTTGAAATTGGGAATAAAGTGTTGATTCTTTTAAAGTGAAGTGTTTTAACTTGTGTTAAAACTATTATTCAAAATGAACTAGGGTCACAACAATGATGTTGATGAATCACTACTCACAATAAAGAGAGGAAGGGTGTATGTCTCTAAAGTTTTATTCTCATATGACCATTCCCTTCTTGTCCAGTTGTGAGTTCTCCAATGGGTTTTATTTGATTGTCACTCTGTCTCAGGATATCAGCCAGGTGACCCATTTAGCAGCTTATCATAATGGCGTGCATACCAATGCAACCATAGGCCTACAGTATCACCGCATTACATCCCTTGTCTCATTGTACATTATATTTACGTAATTTAGCAGACGCTCTTATCCAGAGCGACTTACAGTTAGTGAGTGCATACATTTTCATACTGGCCCCCCATGGGAATCGAACCCACAACCCTGGCGTTGCAAGTGCCATGCTCTACCAACTGAGCTACACGGGGCCAGTACATCTGAAGCAGAGAAAACATACCTAAACTATTGTGGAGCTATCCATATACCAGATTTGTTACACGCCGACATGAAATTGTTTTGTGGAAATCCAACCCTGTAAAGGGGCAATCAGCGGTTGAAACAATAACAAAGCATTTCTCTGCCACTGTTTTCTGTAAAAAGTGGCGTGTTGGGGCTGGACAAATGTAACCACTCTCACATTCATAGACAGAACTATGGATGGATGCAAGGACTGATCATCCATAATATCAACATTTATATTTTTAACCATGTTTTGGGGCTATATAGTGTTTGTTTACATTTTCTTTGTTTACAAACGTTGGAGTAGAACAAGCTTATATTTGGGGTTCTGATGGGGTACGACAGTTGAACTGAGCTCATGAGGCATTTATACGTTTTATTCTTCAAGAATCAATGTGTACATCTAATTTAATTTATAAGTCCATAAATGGATGTAGCAACTGCTGATTGCCCCTTTAAATTAATTCAGTGCAAATCCAACCTAATACATTTATTTCAATTGACTGATTTCCTTATATGAACTGTAACTCAGTAAAATCTTTGAAATTGTTGCATGTTGCGTTTATATTTTTGTTCATTATATTTTTGACAATATATTTCTAAAAGGTCAATAGCTCCAAAGTTCAATGACTTAACCTCAAACCAACTATAAATTGTAGAAATTCAGATACTGGATGCAAAATTTGGTAACAAAATCTCCCTCCGTTTTTTGTGACCACGTTTTCCAAAAACTCTTAAATATCTGCTGTGAATTAAGACTCAAATATGTCTGCAGAAAGAATGGGGTGTCAGCTATGATATGACACCTTTTTTTGGGGGAAAAATAATATATTTTGGTTATTGAACTACAGTAAGTGAAGTAGATCAACACCCGGTAACACAATGATGGTAGCTGAATGACATCATGGGTCCCCGGATCTGTTCTATACAGAAATGCATCATTATGGATATGAATGTAATTCTCTTCCCGGTGACGTGTCCTGAATAAAAGGTAGAGAAATGTAATATCCTCCTTTTGCATGTTTGGGTATTATTCTACACACTGGCTATTATTTTACCCAATCTGGTTGGTCCAGACCGGACCAAATCTGTACCAATCATAGACGTCTTATGTTTTCACAAGTTTGGACATCACAGTAGAGCTCAGTGGAGTACAGTAAATAAAAGTAGAGTATAGTTCAGTACAGTCCCATATTACATTATACTGTTCTGAACTCTACTGGACTGAACTCTACTAGATTTAAATATAAATATTTAAATATACTGGACTGCTTTTCTCTACTCTAGTGTAATAATAATAATAATAATAATAATAATATGCTAAATACTCAAAAATAAATGCTCTACTGTGCTGAACTATACTGTACTGGGGGGTGGGGGTGAATAGTTGTGCACGCTCAAGTTTCCTGTTTTTTTTTGTCTTATTTCTTGTTTGTTTCAAAGTGGTAGGCATGTTGTGTAAATCAAATGATACAAACCCTCAAAAAAATATATTTTAATTCCAGGTTGTAATCAACAAAATAGGAAAAAAAGACAAGGGGGGGGTGAATACTTTCGCAAGCCACTGTATACAGAAGTGTGTGGACACCCCTTCAAATTAGTGGATTCGGCTATTTCAGCCACACCCGTTGCTGACCGGTGTATAACATCCAGCCATGGAATCTCCATAGACAAACACTGGCAGTAGAAATGACAGAACAAATAATGCAACAAATATTGTGGTTAAACTCAAATATACTAATTGACAAAAACATTTTTTTTTTTTGACAAAATTTTTAAAAAATGTATAGTCTTTGTAAATGATATCATCGGTAGGACTGGTGGAGTTATGTCGCACATGCAGCTAACAAAAACATATGGAAATGTCTGCTCTACCCAAAATTACAACCAAATAATTGCAGCCTTACCGCAAAAATGGAAGAGGAAAATGGAAGGAGGAGAAAGTAAGGAACTTGTCTGTCGGCCTTGCATTAAAGAACATAATTGGTTAAGGAAAACTGTGATAAATAAAAAGTTTCATTTAAGGACCAAAGGATTGACAGCCGTCCCATATAGATGCAAAATAGTTGGGAAGAGATTTTTGACGTACCGATCCCATGGCATAGTGTTTATGAACTGATACGCAAAACGACACCGGATTCAAAACATAGAATCTTTCAATTTAAATTATTATATAAAATTCTTGCTACCAATAGAATGTTATTTATATGAGGGATACAATCTTCCCAGCTCTGCAGATTTTGCTGCGAAGAGACAGAATCATTAGATCATTTGTTTTGGTACTGTCCATTTGTAGCTTTTGGACACAGGTCCAGGAATGGCTAAAGGGTTGCAATATTTACCTGGAGCTAACCCTGCAGATAGCATTACTGGATGATCTGAAAAGTCATAGTCAATCGATCAATAACATAATAATACTATTAGCAAAAATGTTTATTTTCAATTCACAATCTGTAGAAACAATGAGAATAGAAAGGTTCAGAACTTTTGTAAGACATCACAGTACGGTTAAAATATATATGGCAAATAGAAATCCTATATGGATGGTGTTAAAAGATAGATGGGAGGTGTTGAATGGAATTGAAGGATGGGACTAATAACAACTAACAACAAACAATAACAAGATAACTAATAATTTAGGCATACTGTGTCCATAATAAGTGGATGGGTTGTAGGTTGGGAGCTTTTGTGAAGGAGCACAGTTAGAAAGATATGGCATATAGAAGCAAACCGGATGGACATCATGAAAATGATCGGAGAGGTTGAGAGTAGAAGAAATTCAGGAGAAAGAACAAACAAAATGTAATTACTGTAAAATTGACTGTGTCCATAAAATGTAGATAGTGGGTATGGGCTGGAAGTAGAGGCCTAGGTGTTGTTGCTCACTAGTTTACTCCAAGTGGGGAAAGGGTGGCGGGGTTGGAAAGTAATAAAAGGGGAATATATATGGACCCTGTGGTCCTCTGTAGCTCAACTGGTAGAGCACGGCGCTTGTAACGCCAAGGTAGTGGGTTCGATCCCCGGGACCACCCATACACAAAAAAAAAATAATGTATGCACGCATGACTGTAAGTCGCTTTGGATAAAAGCGTCTGCTAAATGGCATTATATATATATATATATATATATATATATATATACATACACAGTGAGGGAAAAAAGTATTTGATCCCCTGCTGTTTTTGTACGTTTGCCCACTGACAAAGACATGATTGTCACGCCCTGGCTCTGGGGACACTTGTATGTTGAGCCAGGGTGTGCGTTTCATTTGTTTATCTAGTAGTTGCATTTCTATGTTGGCCAGATTGGTTCCCAATCAGAGGCAACGAGTGTCAGCTGTTGCTGGTTGTCTCTGATTGGGAACCATATTTATACAGGCTGTTTTCCCACAGTTGTTGTGGGATCTTATTTCTAGTTGGTTTGTGTTAGACCGTGAACTGTCACGTTATCGTTTTGTTTGTTTTGTCATAATATCGCTAAATAAAGAGTATGTTTGCCTGCAACGCTGCGCCTTGGTCCTCCTCTGTTCCCGACGAGCGTGACAGAAGATCCCACCAAGACTGGACCAAGCAGCAAGTCCAGGAGCCATCGCCTGAGAGATCTCTAGCGGATCTCCTTCGCCTCCTCGACTGGGTCAAGCCATGTGAGGAAGAGAGGGGCTTGACGTGGAAGCAGAAGGGCGAAAGGCTGGCAAAAAGTATGGAGACCTGGTCCACGGGTAGGAGTGAAGCCCATAAAATTTTTAGGGGGGGGGCTAACGCCGTGGACGACGGGGCAGCAGGAGACCGCGACAGAGCAGCCCAGCGGGTTGGCAGAGGAGTCCGCCAGGTTACGGGGGCCACTGGTCGAAGAGGGGAAGGAAGGTGTAGAGGCACGGCGAGAGGTACTGGGGTGTGTTACCAGTCCGGTCCGGCCCGTTCCTGTTCCTCGCATCGAGCCTGTGGTGCGCGTCGCCAGCCCGGCCCGGCCTGTTCCTGATCCCCGCACTGAGCCTATGGTGCGCGTCGCCAGCCCGGCCCGGCCTGTTCCTGCTCCCCGCACCGAGCCTATGGTGCGCGTCGCCAGCCCGGTCCGGCCCGCTCCTGCTCCCCACACCAAGCCAGTGGTGTGCGTCGTCAGTCCGGCACGGCCCGTGCCTGTTCTCCACACCAAGCCAGTGGTGTGCGTCGCCAGCCCGGTCCGGCCCGCTCCTGCTCCCCACACCAAGCCAGTGGTGTGCGTCGTCAGTCCGGCACGGCCCGTGCCTGTTCCCCACACCAAGCCAGTGGTGTGCGTCGCCAGCCCGGTCCGGTCCGCTCCTGCTCCCCACACCAAGCCAGTGGTGTGCGTCGTCAGTCGGCACGGCCCGTGCCTGTTCCCCACACCAAGCCAGTGGTGTGCGTCGCCAGTCCGGTCAGGCCCGCTCCTGCTCCCGCACCAAGTCTATGGTACGGCGTCGTCAGTCCGGCACGGCCCGTGCCTGTTCCACCGGTGCCTGGTCCGGCACCGGTCAGCTGCTTCACGCCGGAGCTAGAGCAATCCGCTCCACCAGTGTGCAGTCCAGCTCCGGTCAGCGGGGCCAGACCGGACCAGGGGTACTTTGGGGGGTTGGAGAGGGAGTGGGGATCAGGCCCGGAGCCGGATCCGCCGCCAAGGCGGAGTGCCCACCCGGTCCCTCCCCTGTGGTATTTAGTTGACGCGGTCGGAGTCCGCGCCTTTAGGGGGGGGGTACTGTCACGCCCTGGCTCTGGGGACACTTGTATGTTGAGCCAGGGTGTGCGTTTCATTTGTTTAACTAGTAGTTGCATTTCTATGTTGGCCAGATTGGTTCCCAATCAGAGGCAACGAGTGTCAGCTGTTGCTGGTTGTCTCTGATTGGGAACCATATTTATACAGGCTGTTTTCCCACAGTTGTTGTGGGATCTTGTTTCTAGTTGGTTTGTGTTAGACCGTGAACTGTCACGTTATCGTTTTGTTTGTTTTGTCATAATATCGCTAAATAAAGAGTATGTTTGCCTGCAACGCTGCGCCTTGGTCCTCCTCTGTTCCCGACGAGCGTGACAATGATCAGTCTATAATTTTATTGGTAGGTTTATTTGAATAGTGAGAGACAGATTAACAACAAAAAAATCCAGAAATACGCATGTCAAAAATGTTATAAATTGATTTGCATTTTACTAATCATTCAGTGCATTTGGATGATCCAGAAGAGGATTGGGAGAATGTCATATGGTCAGATGAAACCAAAATAGAACTTTTTGGTAAAAACTCAACTCGTCGTGTTTGGAGGACAAAGAATGCTGAGTTGCATCCAAAGAACACCATACCTACTGTGAAGCATGGGGGTGGAAACATCATGCTTTGGGGCTGTTTTTCTGCAAAGGGAACAGGACGACTGATCCGTGTAAAGGAAAGAATGAATGGGGCCATGTATCGTGAGATTTTGAGTGAAAACCTCCTTCCATCAGCAAGGGCATTGAAGATGAAACGTGACTGGGTCTTTCAGCATGACAATGATCCCAAACACACCGCCCGGGCAACGAAGGAGTGGCTTCGTAAGAAGCATTTCCAGGTCCTGGAGTGGCCTAGCCAGTCTCCAGATCTCAACCCCATAGACAATCTTTGGATGGAGTTGAAAGTCTGTGTTGCCCAGCGACAGCCCCGAAACCTGAATGATCTGTAGAAGGTCTGTATGGAGGAGTGGGCCAAAATCCCCGCTGCAGTGTGTGCAAACCTGGTCAAGACCTACAGGAAACGTATGATCTCTGTAATTGCAAACAAAGGTTTCTGTACCAAATATTAAGTTCTGCTTTTCTGATGTATCAAATACTTATGTCATGCAATAAAATGCAAATTAATTACTTAAAAATCATACAATGTGATTTTCTGGATTTTTGTTTTAGATTCCTTCTCTCACAGTTGAAGTGTACCTATGATAACAATTACAGACCTCTACATGCTTTGTAAGTAGGAAAACCTGCAAAATCGGCAGTGTATCAAATACTTGTTCTCCCCACTGTATATGTAAACATATATATATATATATATATATATATATATATATATATATATATATATATATTTAACATGGGGGATTGGAAGTGATGCAGACAATTACATTGATGGAAGTTACAATCTGCAATATTAAGCTGATCTACTCCCAAAAAAAACCACTGGCAGTAGAATGCCCGTACTGAAGAGCTCAGTGACTTTCAACGTGGCACCGTCACAGGATACCACCTTTCCAACAAGACAGTCAAATTTCTGCCCTGCTAGAGCTACCCCGGTCAACTGTAAGTGCTGTTAAACCCATCACTTAGCGTGAAGGTCCCGGGGGGTTTGGTCAAGACGTTTACACAGATCAGACACGGACAGCTCAGTTTCAAGGGTGTTTATTTAAATAATTAACAAAGAGAAAATAATCGGTGTCCTCCAGGAGACCACCTCCAGGATACCGTCTGCTGGGCTCCGGGATCTTGGTGTATCCTGTGGGGAACAAAACCGAGCTCTCTCCGTTATCTCTGGTACTGAGCACGACTGTACGGAAGTAACCTCTCTTCCCCAGTCCCCACCCCTGTGTGCTGCCCTTCTGGCAGCTTAATGGGACTCGTCCAGCTGGTGAGCAATCAGCCCCTTGATTACTCACCAACCACAATCAGCCCCAATTAGTCCTGGCCGCAGAGCCCGTCGAGACCTGGCACGTCCAGCAGAAGGAGCCATCGCCGCGTGATGTAGACTCCGTCTGTCACCAGGCCTCGACGAGTCTCCCCCTGGTGGCTAACCTGCTGTACCCCCCAGCTCTGTTGGGTAGGGGGCTGTCGTCAGTGTGACGTATGTCTCCGT
This sequence comes from Coregonus clupeaformis, assembly GCF_020615455.1. Taxonomy (NCBI): domain Eukaryota; kingdom Metazoa; phylum Chordata; class Actinopteri; order Salmoniformes; family Salmonidae; genus Coregonus; species Coregonus clupeaformis. Next base: position 7,667 of record NW_025535581.1, read on the forward strand.
TCTCGATAGGGCATTCGCGTTCCCATGCTTCGTCCCTGACCTGTGCACGACAGAAAAAGAGAAGCGTTGAAGGGACAAGAACCACCTGGTGACCCGATCGTTTGTGTCCCTTCCCCTGAACAGTTTCCGATCGACGAGCTCCCGGAGCGTTTGCTTCTGGGCCGGGTCGAGGTCCTCATTGCTCGGGACCACCACTGGTACCGTTGGCATCCTTGGTCCCGACCATAACACGGCCAAGGCTGTCCTTTCATGCCACATCTTCAATAGGTCCACGTGGTAAATCTGTTGGGGTTTCCGTCTCCCCCACTGCCATCCGCAGTAATTGACGGGTCCCAGCTTCTCGATCACCTCGTACGGCCCGTGCCGTGTTGCCAGGAACTTACTTTCTGCCGTTGGGATTAAGACCAGCACCTTGTCTCCCACCTGGAATTCTCGGGGCTGTTTTGTAGACTGGTGTAATGTACATTTGCTGAAGCATTATGACAACTCTGCGTCACAATGGCAGGGATTAGCTGAGCTGGGCTTGGGTCATTGATAAGTCATCGTCTCAAAAGCAGCCTTATAACGCTGCGAAAGGATCCAGGAACCCAAATGATTTGGGTGATACGCTCCTATAAACTTCACGTGTTGGTGCTCATGGGGTCCTTTTACATGGACGGCCTCTATCACTGGCCCTGGGTAAAGCTAGAGACTGGGCTAATGCAGTTAAGCTTAGTTTAGACAGCTAACTTTTTATGTCAATAATACGCTCTTTTTTTTTTTAATTAACATTTTGTTGGCTGAGTAACTGTGACAGAAATGTAAACTAGCTAGTAGCTAGGTGGCTAAAAACAAACCTTTATTATGGCTAGCTACTTCCTGTCCTGACAAATATTAACATGGCCGGCATTATAGACCATTTTCTACCTCTTGCAGCAGCTTTAGCTCATCTCAAAGTAAGAGAAATGCAATGAAAACCAGCACGCTGCAGTGCATTTCAATGGGTAAATAGCGTTAGAGGAAAAAAAAGTTGCTTGTCTCCAGTGCTCGTTTTGGTTACATTTTGATGGCTTGTGACGTCATTGCTTTAGCAGTGTATTATCGAATTGGAATTTTCCATTTACTTCTTGAATTTACTGACTTAAATTCGAATTGACGCCAACCCTGATGTCTAAAGGCTGTATAGGTAACCTCTGCTCCTCCTCCCCTTCCCTCCAGACTCCCTGCAGCTCTCTCTCTCTGTCTCTGAAGAGGAGGTTCCCCCTGAGCAGCAGCACTGTGAGGAGGAAGAGCAGCTTCAAGGGCCCTTTGATACCAAAGACTCCATGTTCACTCCTTCCTGTGTGAAAAGTGAATATGATCAGGAGGACCCACTTCAGTCCTGGACACTTCCCCAAACCCAGACTGTGGAGAACAGAGAGAGTGACTCTAAACCAGTGGATCTCAAACCTTTTGGCACTGTGACCCACCTAAAGGGTCTGGACATTCCCTGTGACCCTCCAGATAATCAGAACAATGCTTCCAGCCACAGCTCAGCCGTAAGCAGAGACCCAGTAGGACTTGACAGCAGTCCACCATTAGATCCAAACACGTCAATGGGGGAACAGTGTTCCAAACTCAGCCTCACATCGATAAAAACTCACTACTGCTGTGACTGTGGTGAAACGTTTGCTCTGAAAGCTGACCTACAGAGGCATGTGACTCTCCCCAAGAAGAGACCCAGTGAATGCTGCTTCTGCAAAAAACACTACAACTCCACCTGTAAACTGAAGTCCCATGTCAGGCTCTGTCACAGTGTGAAACCCTTCACCTGCCCTGTTTGTGGAAAGACCTTCAAACACAAAGGAGTTCTGTCGAGACACTTGACAATTCACAAAGGAGAGAAACCATTTAGCTGTGGTGACTGTGGGAAGAGCTTCAGTCGCAAGGCGCACCTAACATTGCACATATTGACTCACACGGGAGAGAAACCATTTAGTTGTGGTGACTGTGGGAAAGGCTTCATTCAGAAAGGGGACCTACAGAAGCATAAACTGGTTCACACAGGAGAGAAACCATTCAGTTGTGGTGACTGTGGGAAAAGCTTCAGTCAGAATGGGAACCTAAGGAAGCATAAACTGACTCACACAGGAGAGAAACCTTTTAGCTGTGGTGACTGTGGGAAAAGCTTCAGTCAGAAGGGGAACCTAACCGCTCATAAACTGACTCATACAGGAGAGAAACAACATGGCTGCTCAGTCTGTGGGAAAATATTCACTCGTAAGAATCATCTGCTGAAGCATGCGGATTCCGTCCACAAAGAAAGAAAACAGGATGAAAACTGGTAGAAGAAAGAAAACAGAGAGTTGACTAAACTAAAGTAAAAATTGAGGGAAAAGCTTCTGTTTCAAAAAGGACCTAACCATGCATAAACTGACACACACAGGAGGTAAATCATTTAGCTGTGGAGACTGCAGGAAAAGATTCAATCAGAAGTCGACCCTAAGCAAACATGTACAGATTCACACGGGAGAAATAATTTAGTTGTGGTGACTGTGGGAAGAGCTTCAATGGCAAGGAGACCTTAACCACGCACAAACTGACTCACACACGGGAGAAATCATTTAGTTGTGGTGAATGAGAAAGCTTCAGTTAGAATGGGAACGTTTTGTGGCTATAGTATAAAGTGTTTGTTACCAATTACATTGCTTACACTTTATACTAAAGCCACAAAACGTTCGGTTTTTATTTTTTTAAATTAGAATAATTTATTTACAATACAACAACATATCTCAGACACATGACAACATTTTTGTCTCTCATCCTGGTCCAATTAGTTTTTAGATAAACACTATACTTTTTTATGTAAGCATGTTAGTTCCCATCAAGGTGAGTTTCTGTGTAGTCTACATTGAGTATACCAAACGTGGTCCATCACCCAAAGGACATCCAGCTTGACACAACCGCGGGAAGCATTGGAGTCAACATGGGCCAGCATCCCAGTGGAATGCTTTCGACACCTTTTATAGAGTCCATGCCCCGACGAATTGAGGCTGTTCTGAGGGCAAAAGGGGATGCAACTCAATATTAGGAAGGTGTTCCTAATATTTTGTACACTCAGTGTATAAGTCATTTTAAAAGTAAAATAAATAAATAATGGATGTGCCAAATGCAGAATGCCCCTTTTAACATTTTCCTAATTAAACTTTTCTTGACCTGCTTCCCCATTCTGAACTATTGCTCAACTTAGTATCAGTGCAGTAATAGCACCAAGTGACCACTAGATGGCGGTGTAGGACCCACTACACAAGGAAGTGCAGTGTCCTGTGTAGTATAGTCGTAGTCAACCCAGAACTAGGCTTCTGCACCGACAGAGGAGCTTCACAAGTCAACATCTCTGCTGCGTTTTACAGGGTAATGTGTGTGTGTGTGTATTTGTATTTGTATTTATTATGGATCCCCATTAGCTGCTGCCAAGGCAGCAGCTACTCTTCCTGGGGTCCAGCAAAATTAAGTCATGTTTTAAAACATTACAATACATTCACAACAGATTTCACAACATATTAAGTGTGTGCCCTCAGGCCTCTACTCTACTACCACATATCTATAACACAAAATCCATGTGTACATGTGTGTATAGTGCGTATGTTATCGTGTGTGTGTATGCATGTGTCTGTGTCTATGTTTGTGTTGCTTCACAGTCCCCGCTGTTCCATAAGGTGTATTTGTATCTGTTTTTAAATCTAATTTTACTGCTTACATTAGTTACTTGATGTGGAATAGAGTTCCATGTAGTCATGGCTCTATATAGTACTGTGCGCCTCCCATAGTCTGTTCTTGACTTGGGGACTGTGAAGAGACCTCTGGTGGCATGTCTTGTGGGGTATGCATGGGTGTCCGAGCTGTGTGCCAGTAGTTCAAACAGACAGCTCGGTGCAATCAACATGTCAATACCTCTCACAAATACAAGTAGTGATGAAGTCAATCTCTCCTCCACTTTGAGCCAGGAGAGATTGACATGCATATTATTAATGTTAGCTCTCTGTGTACATCCAAGGGCCAGCCGTGCTGCCCTGTTCTGAGCCAATTGCAATTTTCCTAAGTCCCTCTTTGTGGCAACTGACCACACGACTGTCCAGGTGCAACAAAACTAGGGCCTGTAGGACCTGCCTTGTTGATAGTGTTGTTAAGAATGCAGAGCAGCGCTTTATTATGGACAGACTTCTACTAGGACCCCATCCTAGCTACTGTTGTATCAATATGTTTTGACAATGACCGTTTACAATCCAGGGTTACTTCAAGCAGTTTAGTCACCTCAACTTGCTCAATTTCCACATTATTCATTACAAGATTTAGTTGAGGTTTAGGGTTAAGTGAATGATTTGTCCCAAATACAATGCTTTTAGTTTTTGAAATATGTATGACTAACTTATTCCTTGCCACACATTCTGAAACTAACTGCAGCTCTTTGTTGAGTGTTGCAGCTATTTCAGTCGCTGTAGTAGCTGACGTGTATAGTGTTGAGTTATCCGCATACATAGACACTCTGGCTTTACTCAAAGCCAGTCGCATGTCGTTAGTAAAGATTGAAAAAAGTAAGGGGCCTAGACAGCTGCCTTGGGGAATTCCTGATTCAACCTGGATTTTGTTGGAGAGGCTTCCATTAAAGAACACCCTCTGTGTTCTGTTAGACAGGTAACTCTTTATCCACAATATAGCAGGGGGTGTAAAGCCATAACACATACGTCTTTCCAGCAACAGACTATGATCGATAATGTCAAAAGCCGCACTGAAGTCTAACAAAATCAGCCCCCACAATCTTTTTTCATCAATTTCTCTCAGCCAATCATCAGTCATTTGTATAAGTGCTGTGCTTGTTGAATGTCCTTCCCTATAAGCGTGCTGAAAGTCTGTTGTCAATTTGTTTACTGTAAAATAGCATTGTATCTGGTCAAACACACAAGGGTTGGTAACATGCTGATTGTTGGGGTATTTGAGCCAGTAAAGGGGACTTTAATATTATTACTTTAAATAACTTTTGCTTCCCTCCAGGCCTGAAGGACACACTATCTAGTAGGCTTAAATTGAAGATGAGTGAGTGAGTGAGTGAGTGAGTGAGTGAGTGAGTGAGTGAGTGAGTGAGTGAGTGAGTGAGTGAGTGAGTGAGTGAGTGAGTGAGTGAGTAAGTGAGTGAGTGAGAGAGAGAGAGACTCTCTGCATATCTGTTGACATCTGAATATGTGGATTTTGTCAATTAACTGTGTGTGTGTCTTTGTCTGGGCTATTAGTGCTTTTTGAGGTTGGTTCGGTTTCGGTCCCGTTTTTGAAAAAAACACTCATTATCATGAGATGGATGGAGTTGACCACATGATCTGGAGTTGTCAGATAAGGAGAGAATGTAGGATGACCTGTCTGAGAATAGTTCTTAAGGGCCGACTTTGGCCAAAAAACGCCAAAATAACGTATTTCAACTGTATAACTGATCAATGCACCATAATACCAGGTAATGTAATGCTTAAACCCCCCCGCCCCCCCCAAAAAATAGATGAATATAATATTTGGCTACATAAGTGCCATTTCTGGCAGGAGTTACTGGCTAGCTACAGCGGCTAGCTTAGCTAACTAACTAGCTACGTCACATCACCACATACTGGAGGAATTACTGGCTAGCTACAGCGGCTAGCTTAGCTAACTAACTAGCTACGTCACATCACCACATACTGGAGGAATTACTGGCTAGCTACAGCGGCTAGCTTAGCTAACTAACTAGCTACGTCACATCACCACATACTGGAGGAATTACTGGCTAGCTACAGCGGCTAGCTTAGCTAACTAACTAGCTACGTCACATCACCACATACTGGAGGAATTACTGGCTAGCTACAGCGGCTAGCTTAGCTAACTAACTAGCTACGTCACATCACCACATACTGGAGGAATTACTGACAAGCTACAGCGGCTAGCTTAGCTAACTAACTAGCTACGTCACATCACCACATACTGGAGGAATTACTGGCTAGCTACAGCGGCTAGCTTAGCTAACTAACTAGCTACGTCACATCACCACATACTGGAGGAATTACTGGCTAGCTACAGCGGCTAGCTTAGCTAACGAACTAGCTACGTCATATCAACACATACTGGAGGAATTACTGGCTAGCTACAGCGGCTAGCTTAGCTAACGAACTAGGTACGTCACATCAACACATACTGGAGGAATTACTGGCTAGCTACAGCGGCTAGCTTAGCTAACTAACTAGCTACGTCACATCACCACATACTGGAGGAATTACTGACTAGCTACAGCGGCTAGCTTAGCTAACTAACTAGCTACGTCACATCACCACATACTGGAGGAATTACTGACTAGATACAGTGGCTAGCTTAGCTAACGAACTAGCTACGTCACATCAACACATACTGGAGGAATTACTGGCTAGCTACAGTGGCTAGCTTAGCTAACGAACTAGCTACGTCATTTCAACACATACTGGAGGAATTACTGGCTAGCTACAGTGGCTAGCTTAGCTAATGAACTAGCTACGTCACATCAACACATACTGGATGAATTACTGGCTAGCTACAGTGGCTAGCTTAGCTAACGAACTAGCTATGTCACATCAACACATACTGGAGGAATTACTGGCTAGCTACAGTGGCTAGCTTAGCTAATGAACTAGCTACATCACATCAACACATACTGGATGAATTACTGGCTAGCTACAGTGGCTAGCTTAGCTAATGAACTAGCTACGTCACATCAACACATACTGGATGAATTACTGGCTAGCTACAGTGGCTAGCTTGGCTAGCTACAGTGGCCACATCGATGAAACACCCCATTTCTGTTTGAAAATTGAGAAAGAACCGTTTCTTGTGCCCAAAGTCGACCTTTAGGGGCTCTACACAAGATGGAGCGTGGTACAGTGAGGGAAAAAAGTATTTGATCCCTTGCTGATTTTGTACGTCTGCCCACTGACAAAGAAATGATCCGTCTATAATTTTAGTGGTAGGTTTATTTCAACAGTGAGAGACAGAATAACAACCAAAAAATCCAGAAAAACGCATGTCAAAATTGTTATAAATTGATTTGCATTTTAATGAGGGAAATAAGTATTTGACCCCTCTGCAAAACATGACTTAGTACTTGGTGGCAAAACCCTTGTTGGCAATCATAGAGGTCAGACGTTTCTTGTTGTTGGCCACCAGGTTTGCACACATCTCAGGAGGGATTTTGTCCCACTCCTCTTTGCAGATCTTCTCCAAGTCATTAAGGTTTCGAGGCTGACGTTTGGCAACTCGAACCTTCAGCTCCCTCCACAGACTTTCTATGGGATTAAGGTCTGGAGACTGGCTAGGCCACTCCAGGACCTTAATGTGCTTCTTCTTGAGCCACTCCTTTGTTGCCTTGGCCGTGTGTTTGGGGTCATTGTCATGCTGGAATACTTATCCACGACCCATTCTCATCAATGAGAAGCAAAGAGAAGCCAGGCTGAGGTTTGCAAAAGACCATAAGGATTGAACCATAGAGGACTGGAATAAGGTAATCTTCTCTTATGAGTCCAATTTTCAGCTTTGCCCAACACCTGGTCATCTAATGGTTAGACGGAGACCTGGAGAGGCCTACAAGCCACAGTGTCTCGCACCCACTGTGAAATTTGGTGGAGGATCGGTGGTGATCTGGGGGTGCTTCAGCAAGGCTGGAATCGGGCAGATTTGTCTTTGTGAAGGACGCATGAATCAAGCCACGTACAAGGTTGTCCTGGAAGAAAACTTGCTTCCTTTTGCTCTGACATTGTTCCCCAACTCTGAGGATTGGTTTTTCCAGCAGGACAATGTGCCACGCCACACAGCCAGGTCAATCAAGGTGTGGATGGAGGACCACCAGATCAAGACCCTGTCATGGCCAGCCCAATCTCCAGACCTGAACCCCATTTGAAAACTTGTGGTATGTGATCAAGAGGAAGATGGATGGTCACAAGCCATCAAACAAAGCCGAGCTGCTTGAATTTTTGCGCCAGGAGTGGCATAAAGTCACCCAACATCAATGTGAAAGACTGGTGGAGAGCATGCCAAGACGCATTAAAGCTGATTGAAAATCAGGGATATTCCACCAAATATTGATTTCTGAACTCTTCCTAAGTTAAAACATTAGTATTGTGTTGTTTAAAAATGAACATGAACTTATTTTCTTTGCATTATTCGAGGTCTTATTTTGACCAGTTGTCATTTTCTGCAAATAAATGCTCTAAATGACAATATTTTTATTTGGAATTTGGGAGAAATGTTGTCAGTAGTTTATAGAATAAAACAAAAATGTTATTTTTACCCAAACACATACCTATAAATAGTAAAACCAGAGAAACTGATAATTTTGCAGTGGTCTCTTAATTTTTTCCAGAGCTGTATACACACACACATATGTATTTGTTATTTTATTTGTTATAACGTATGTTCTTTACAATTCAAAACAAAAAAGTGGAATATTGCTTAATATTATGGTTAAATGATGCAAATTGCTTGTCTGTGTATGGGTCTTCAATTGTGGCCAGCCCCTTCTCCCTCTATTCAACAAACACCTTATAATAATAAATAAATAATTGGTCACTTAGCAGACGCTCTTATCCAGAGCGACTTACAGCGACTTATCAGACCAAGGTGTAACAAAAATAATGATTAAAACATATTGGAGTGTATACAGAGATATCTGGCACCTTGTAAAACGTCTTCAATCTGGTTTAGAATGCTTAAAACAATTTCTCAAACAAAGTTATTGCCTGTAAATTTGTTTGAACAATCTGCCTTGGAGAAAATCAAGTCTGGAAAAGACTCCTCTGGTCCTCTGTAGCTCAATTGGTAGAGCACGGCGCTTGTAACGCCAGGGTAGTGGGTTCGATCCCCGGGACCACCCATACGTAAAAATGTATGCGCACATGACTGTAAATCGCTTTGGATAAAAGCGTCTGCTAAATGGCGTATAATTATTATTACTAATTTTGTTGTGATCCTGACTTCCATATTTAGCCACAGGGGGGAGTCAGTGTCTAACACGTCAGGGAAACCCAACAATTGCAATTGCAACAACAACAAAAAAGTCACCCCAGTACTGTTTCCCCTCATGTAGTTATCTATTCCATTATTACTGGTCTGTACCTTTTAGTAAAACCCCTGATTATTCATACTTTAACAAATATTGATACATTTCAAATATGCTTTCAGGAAAACGTCTTGCATTTGTCCAATGGTGTTTCTTATCAATTTTGACCTAATGCTGCTCATTCATGATGTTGATTTAATCTTGTATGGAGTAATGATAAACAGTTGGCTCCTGATGAATAATGTATTCTCCCAGATCATCCTATACTTATGATAACCACTGTTTATCTACATGTAGTCATCGTTTTCCTTTACTACTGGTCTGTAGGCAGCCTTGCACAGTAAACTCCTATCCAGCTGGCGGCGCTGCTCACCACTCACTAGAACCAATGAGTTTTCTACAATTATTTCACTAGACCACGGAAGTGGGATTGGAGACGAGTTTGTTTTGATTTTGCATTCCTTTTGTAGAGTGAAGAGAGACACACTGACTAAACTAAATAGTCTACCCAGCTCTCATACAATTGAAAAATGTCTAAACTACAGTCGTTGAGTGTGTTTTTAAATGAGCGTTTAACGGCGTCTGATGTGGAGATTTTCGGGGCAGTTGAGAAAACGGTAGTGGAGTACCAGGAGGAGAATGATCGGCTACGGAGACTACTGCGGATCACTCCGGAGATAACACTATGTAGAATAGGTTCGTATGTAGATCTACTGATAGTTAGCTATAGTGCTACTCAATTAATTAACCATTTAAGAGATCAGCATTTCAACAATTTAAGAATTAAAAAACATATATATTTACAGTTGTCTTTGTCACGAAAAGCTGATTTTGAAATAGCGTACAGCTTATCTGCACTCAGTTATGTCAAAAAAAAGGCTGGCTAAGAGCCAATTTATGCTTGATCCGAAAATGTGATTGGAGGCGTCGTATGAATGGTGTGACGCAATTGTGAAGCCCCCCAGAGGCTAAATTGAGCTCTGTATGGCATTGCCGTGCACCTCTCAAACGTTGTAGCAATGCGGAGGGCGTCATATAGCTCCGCATTGACATGATTAGTTGACGGTAGGCTTGACAACAGCTCTGCGAAGCCAAGAAGTATGAATGCCCTGACTTCTGCTGAGGCCATGTCACCGTAAATGCTGCAAGGCCAATGCAGACGTCGGTGCAAGTGTTGGTTGAGGAAAGTTTTTTTTTTGTTTGGTGGGGAGGGGGAGGTATCCTAGCAACCTTCTGAAATGACCTAGAGCAGTGTTTCCCAACTCCAGTCCTCAAGTAACCCCAACAACACATGTTTTTCCTTGTAGCCCAAGGACAAATTGGGCTTGGGCTACAAGAATCACCTGATTCAATGCATCCAGGGCTTGATGATTAATTGACTAGTTGAATCAAGTGAGTTTGTCCGGGGTTACAACAAAAATGTGTGCTGAGGATTGGAGATGGGGAAACACTGCCCTAGAGGCACCAATTCCTCCAATTTTAAAGTGTATTGTAGATCATTCCACACGCAAGGCTCAAGGAAACCAAAGGCAGATTTACCTAACTCTCTGGACACCAAAGGAGTCTCCAGAGTTAACCAACCCTGTGAACAGGTTTGGTACCTTGTCATTTAAAATCTTAACAGTGATGTTAGATAAGTCGGAAGCTTGCGGAGCAGGGCGTTGTAAACAAAAAGAGTGTAATGATGTGATCTAAATGACTTCAAAAGAGGTCCAGACAATCTTTTGGTAAAGAATACAGTGATGAGTAATTAAACTGTAATAAAACGAAGGGTGCTATTTTTTTATTTTAATTTAATTTTAATTTCACCTTTATTTAACCAGGTAAGCCAGTTGAGAACAAGTTCTCATTTACAACTGCGACCTGGCCAAGATAAAGCTATGACAAACGGTATCCAAGTGTTTAAGAGTAGTGGCAGCTGCACTTTGATAAATAGTATCACCATAATCATAAATAACAGGGAGAAGGGTTGACTGCGCAATCTGCTTCCTGCTGACTAGAGAGAGACAAGATCTGTTTCTTAACAAGCTCATTCGTATGTTTTTCTTTTTTTTTACGATAAATCATTGTCAACCCAAATACCAAGGTATTTGTATACAGGGACTTGTTTAATTATAGAACCAGCCGATGAGTAAATATGTAATCCATCTGAAACAATCTGACGAGAACTAAGCACACGTTTTTAAAATCAGTAAGGGCTTCCTGCACGACTGCAAAATCGGACTGTAGCATTGTCACAGCCAGGTCAAATCAAATCAAATTTTATTTGCCACATGCGCCGAATACAACAGGTGTAGTAGACATTACAGTGAAATGCTTACAAGCCCTTAACCAACAATGCAAAGTAAAAAAATAAACTAAAAAAATTTAAGCAAATAACTAAAGAGCAGCAGTAAAATAAAATAACAGTAGAGAGGCTATATACAGGGGGGTACCGGTACAGAGTCAATGTGCGGGGGCACCGGCTAGTCGAGGTAATTTAGGTAATATGTACATGTGGGTAGAGTTAAAGTGACTATGCATAAATAATAAACAGCGTAAAAGAGGGGGATGGGGTGGTGTGGGGGGGGCAGTGCAAATTGTCCGGGTAGCCATGATTAGCAGTTCAGGAGTCTTATGGCTTGAGGGTAGAAGCTGTTGAGAAGCCTTTTGGACCTAGACTTGGCGCTCCGGTACCGCTTGCCGTGCGGTAGCAGAGAGAACAGTCTATGACTAGGGTGGCTGGAGTCTTTGACAATTTTTAGGGCCTTCCTCTGACACCGCCTGGTATAGAGGTCCTGGATGGCAGGAAGCTTGGCCCCAGTGATGTACTGGGCCGTAGGCACTACCCTCTGTAGTGCCTTGCGGTCAGAGGCCGAGCAGTTGCCATACCAGGCGGTGATGCAACCAGTCAGGATGCTCTCGATGGTCAGCGGTCGGGGCAATTGTGTACATAATAGTATCATCCGCATATAGTTGAAATGTAAAATTTTTTAACAGATTGACCAATAGCATTTATATAAATAGTGAAAAGAACAGGTCCTGCAGAACACCTTTCTGTGCGTCAAGAAATTCAGACTTAACCCCATCAATCACGATGGCCTGAGTTCTGTCACTAAGATAATCATGAAGCCAAGAACAGGCGTCAGAGCTCAGGCCTGTCGAGGACAACGTATTCAATAAAATAGCATGATCAACAGTATCAAAAAGCTATTGACAGCTCCATGAACAAAGCAGCACATTTCATTTTAGTGTCTAAAGTATTGACAAAAATCATTAAAAAACTATAGTGGTTGCTGTACTAGTGCTATGCCCAGGCCAAAACCCTGATTGGTTTACATTCAAAATACATTCAGATAAAAAAAGGAGCAAAGTTGTACATTTACCAAGGATTCAAGAATCTTAGCTAGACAAGGAAGCCTTGAAATGGGGCGATAATTATTAAGATCACTACTATCCCGGCCCTTATGGAGTGGCAGCACAAGAGCCGATTACCATACTTTGGGAATACTTCCTGATAACAATGTTAAATAAAAAAATTTGGGTTATCGAGCCAACAATGATGGGCGCTGCACACTGAAGCAGACCTGGATCCAATTGGTCGGCTCTTGGGGATTTCTTATTGTCTATTGCTATCAAAGCATCCAGGACTTCTTCTTCTGTAAATAGCCTTAAAGAAAAGCTTTGACTATCATTTCATTCAGCAACTTTCCCCTATCGGCATCCACCCCAATATCATTGTGAGTATTGGCTTAGACGTTATTCCAAAGAGAGAGCCCGCTGAAATAAAATGGTGATTAAATGCTTCAATGATGGCATTTTTTTTCTTCTCGTAATGAGGCCTGTGTCTGAATTCATTTGTTGTGGCAGAGAGGAGGAAGTAGAACCCTTCAGCGATAGTTTATCAAAGGGATAAAATCATATTTGCGGAAATTGGATACTTTGCAAGCCAATGTATGTCATGGAAAGACCAGGTGTCCTTAATGTTTTGTACACTCAGTGTATATCACAACCATTGCATAATAAGTTCCTCAACCTTTTTTTGCCGAAGTAGCCAATGACCATGCACATCTCTCATTTCATTGGGCCTATTAGGTACGATTACGTTTTTTGCTCTCCGAATGGGAGTGCGGTTTATCACATACAGATAGTTGATATTTTGCATTGAAGTGTTACAGGCAACCACTGTAAGTATAGCCTACTGTAGTAACACAAAATAATCCGAGTAGAAAATGTTTCAGAATTCGCGGGCAGTGCAGCATTATTAAAGGTTTGGGTAAAGCAAATGCAAAACATTATTGAATTTAAACAATCTGTTTACAGGTCCCACTACAATTTGCAATTGTTTGTCTTTCACAAATGGTCAAATAGGCTACAGCAAAATGTCAATGCAAATAGAAAACATTCTGCCAACACCTCCAAGTTCGCCATTTCTTTTAGGTACTGTCTCGGGCCTAATTCCAATACTTCCAAAGTATACAGCAAAATAAGGGCGTTATTGTCACCATAAAGGGTGAATGATGGGAGTTTTTCAGTTATAATGCTCGCTCACACGCTCAAAAGTTTTTATAACGGGAAACATGCGTATGTATGGCAAGCATCAAGTTGATCAATCTCAATATTTGTATACGTGTGCAGCCGTAGAATCGTGTGCAGATATTTAGTGTAAAATGTACACAACGGTTTTATAAATGAGGCCCGAGCTTCTTAAGTAGTCTATGTGAATCTGGGCACTGATCATTCAGAAATCCTATTAAAATGCTATTCCTAATTCTATGTCTGTATGAGTCTTCCAGTGAGGACGTTGTCAAGGAAATAGATGCGGATTGATTACCAGAGTGAACAAAAACTGACCGGTAAACATAATTCCAAAATTATAATTTTATTGCAAAAATAACATTCTCGCGGGGAAGACACCATGGACAGGTTGAGAGAATCGACGCTACCAAACTTGACACTGAACAAAAATATAAACGCAACATGTAAAGTGTTGGTCCCATGTTTCATGAGCTGAAATAAAAGATCCCAGAAATGTTCCATATGCACAACAAGCTAATTTCTTTCAAATTTTGTGAACAAATTACTTTACATCCCTGTTAGTGAGCATTTCTCCTTTGCCAAGATAATCCATCCACCTGACAGGTGTTGCATATCAAGAAGCTGATTAAACAGCATGATCATTACACAGGTGCAACTTTTGCTGGGGACAATAAAAGGCCACTCTAAAATGTGCAGTTTTGTCACACAACACAATGCCACAGATGTCTCAAGTTTTGAGGGAACGTGTAATTGGCATGCTGACTGCAGGATTGTCCACCAGAGCTGTTGCCAGAGACTTGAATGTTCATTTCTCTACCATAAGCTGCCTCCAACGTAGTTTTAGAGAATTTGTCAGTACGTCCAACCGGCCTCACAACCACAGACCACGTGTATGGCGTCGTGTGGGTGAGTGGTTTGCTGATGTCAACGTTGTGAACAGAGTGCCCCATGGTGGGGTTATGGTATGGGCAGGCATAAGCTACGGACAACGAACACAATTGCATTTTATCGATGGCAATTAGAATACACAGAGATACCATGACGAGATCCTGAGGTCCATTGTCGTGCTCTGAAGATCTAAACCCGAGGTAGAAGGAGACAGAACAGAGGATGAAGGCGCAGGTACCTCCGGATCCGATCTCGAAGCGGAAGCCCCCAGGGATGAAGGCGCCAGAACCTCTGAATCCAGGGTGGCAAAGCTGTTTGAAGTCTGTAGGGGAGGCCTCTAGGGAGGCCCCTATTGCCAAAGGCCGCTGCTTTCTACTTTCATGGTAGGTGATGTGCCTCCATGGCTGGTTGGTAGGGTCAAGAATAGGAACATCCACTAAAGTCATCCAGAAGCAACCTACACACTCCATTCTCCTGGGAAGAGGGAGACCCCTTCGGGGAGGGATCCCTGCAGAGCACCGGCCAGTCGCCTGTGGAGAGACGACACGACGGCGACACTCACACCAGGCCAGAGAGGCCTCCAGCTACTGGAGTAGAAGGGAAAGTAGGCTGGAATGGATTCCCCAGTAGCTTGTGGAAGTTCGCTACTTGTTGGGCATGGATTCCCCAGTAGCTTGTGGAAGTTCGCTTCTTGTTGGGCATGGATTCCCCAGTAGCTTGTGGAAGTTCGCTTCTTGTTGGGCATGGATTCCCCAGTAGCTTGTGGAAGTTCGCTTCTTGTTGGGCATGGATTCCCCAGTAGCTTGTGGAAGTTCGCTTCTTGTTGGGCATGGATTCCCCAGTAGCTTGTGGAAGTTTGCTACTTGTTTGCTAAGAGTGGCCACTTCACCCCTGTAGTCCTCTGCAAGCAAACAGTTGTTACGTTGAAAGTCCGGACGGTCCACATTGTCCCGGAATAGATCCACAATCAACACAGCTCCTGCAGAATCACAAGGGGATTCATGGCTGATTTTAGGATGAAATCGTCAACCATGTTACGGTCAACCATGTTACGGTCAACCATGTTACGGTCAACCATGTTACGTTAACCATGTTACGGTCAACCATGTTACGGTCAACCATGTTACGGTCAACCTTGTTACGGTCAACCATGTTACGGTCAACCATGTTACGGTCAACCATGTTACGGTCAACCTTGTTACGGTCAACCATGTTACGGTCAACCATGTTACGGTCAACCATGTTACGGTCAACCATGTGACGGTCAACCATGTGACGGTCAACCATGTGACGGTCAACCATGTTACGGTCAACCTTGTTACTTGGTACTTAATAGGCCCTTACTATAGTATTTTTGTATTTAACCTCGAGATGGGAAAACGTATTTTTATTAAGTAGAACGTTGTCTTTGACAGAATATTACAAAATAAGTAAAATAAACGTTGTTTTTTTTTGACCAAGTTAATGTACCCAAAAGGTACTCAATTGGTGGATCAACCCAAGTATTATCAAGTGTTACAGGAGTGTCTAGACAGCCTACTTTTAACACTGTACTCGCTAAGTCTAGGGGTTCTAGGCTTGCCTAATGGTTCTGGAATCAGAATGAATGTGTGCATTAATGTGAAAAGTAAGCGTAGGTGACAAGGGAGACAGCAACCTTAACTTGGTCCAGGGAGACAGCAACCTTACTTTGGTCCAGGGAGACAGCAACCTTAACTTGGTCCAGGGAGACGGCAACCTTATCTTGGTCCAGGGAGACAGCAACCTTAACTTGGTCCAGGGAGACAGCAACCTTACCTTGGTCCAGGGAGACAGCAACCTTATCTTGGTCCAGGGAGACAGCAACCTTAACTTGGTCCAGGGAGACAGCTACCTTACCTTGGTCCAGGGCCAGCTCAGTCTTGACTCCTTTGGGTTGGCGAGCTCAAGCTGATTATTATTTGTTCAGATGATGAAAATAACTATAAATACAAGAAAGGAAAGTACAAACAGGCACACCTAAACTAAAGGTTCAAAGTGAAAATAAAAGACCTTATGGCCACCAAACAAAACCAGCAGCAATACTGATTGACGATCACCTAAATTGGCAGCACCTGATGTGCTTATCAAGGCTTGGCAGCACAGCACTTGGACCTGGTTGCTGGCTTCTGGCCCTGGTGGAATGAAGTGTGGCAGTGGTAGTGGTAGGTAGTGATAGTAGTAGTGGTAGTGGTAGTGGTAGTGATAGTGGTAGTGGTAGTGGTAGTGGTGATGGTGGTGGTAGTGGTAGTGGTAGTGATAGTGGTAGCGATAGTGGTAGTGGTGGTGGTAGTGGTAGTGGTAGTGGTAGTGGTGGTGGTAGTGATAGTGGTAGCGATAGTGGTAGCGATAGTGGTAGTGGTAGTGGTGGTTGGTAGTAGTAGTGGTAGTGGTAGTGATAGTGGTAGTGATAGTGGTAGCGATAGTGGTAGCGGTAGTGGTAGCGGTAGTGATAGTGGTAGTGATAGTGGTAGCGATAGTGGTAGTGGTAGTGATAGTGGTAGCGATAGTGGTAGTGGTGGTTGGTAGTAGTAGTGGTAGTGGTAGTGATAGTGGTAGCGATAGTGGTAGCGGTAGTGATAGTGGTAGTGATAGTGGTAGCGATAGTGGTAGTGGTAGTGATAGTGGTAGCGATAGTGGTAGCGGTAGTGATAGTGGTAGTGATAGCGGTAGTGATAGCGGTAGTGGTAGTGATAGTGGTAGCGATAGTGGTAGTGGTAGTGATAGTGGTAGTGGTAGTGGTAGCGATAGTGGTAGCGATAGTGGTAGCGGTAGTGATGGTGGTAGTGATAGCGGTAGTGGTAGTGATAGTGATAGTGATAGTGGTAGTGATAGCGGTAGTGATAGTGGTAGTGATAGTGGTAGCGGTAGTGGTAGTGATAGTGGTAGTGGTAGTGATAGTGGTAGTGATAGTGGTAGTGGTAGTGATAGAGGGGTAGTGGTAGTGGTAGTG
Organism: Coregonus clupeaformis; assembly: GCF_020615455.1. Classification (NCBI taxonomy): domain Eukaryota; kingdom Metazoa; phylum Chordata; class Actinopteri; order Salmoniformes; family Salmonidae; genus Coregonus; species Coregonus clupeaformis. Next base: position 25,099 of record NW_025535581.1, read on the forward strand.
ATAGTGATAGTGGTAGCGGTAGTGATAGTGGTAGTGGTAGTGATAGTGGTAGTGGTAGTGATAGTGGTAGCGATAGTGGAGTGGTGGCGATAGTGGTGGCGGTAGTGATGGTGGTAGTGATAGCGGTAGTGGTAGTGATAGTGGTGGTAGTGGTGGTGTAGTGGTAGTGATAGTGGTGGTGGTGGCGGTAGTGGTGAGTGATAGTGGTAGTGGTAGTGATGATAGTGGTAGTGATAGTGGTAGTGGTAGTGATAGAGGGGTAGTGGTAGTGGTAGTGATAGTGATAGTGGTAGCGGTAGTGATAGTGGTAGTGGTAGCGATAGTGGTAGCGGTAGTGGTAGTGATAGCGGTAGTGATAGCGGTAGTGATAGTGATAGTGGTAGTAGTAGTGGTAGTGATAGTGGTAGTGGTAGTGATAGCGATAGTGGTAGTGGTAGCGATAGTGGTAGCGGTAGTGATAGCGATAGTGGTAGCGATAGTGGTAGTGGTAGTGGTAGCGATAGTGGTAGTGGTAGCGATAGTGGTAGTGATAGCGGTAGTGATAGTGGTGGTGATAGTGATAGTGGTAGCGATAGTGATAGTGATAGTCGTATTTTCAATGGACCCTCTGCTCGACCTCAGGCACAAGCTTTATCTATGGCATTGGAGGTTTGAGTCCACTTGGCTATATAGATCATAGAGTTCTATAATTCATGTGTATGATTCAAGTGTTCTATTTAATGCTGTGCTATATAGATAACCTCTGCTCCTCCTCTCCTTCCCTCCAGACTCCCTGCAGCTCTCTGTCTCTGAAGAGGAGGTTCCCCCTGAGCAGCAGCACTGTGAGCAGGAGTGGAGCCCCAGTCTGGGGCAGGAGGACCCAGAGCCCACACAGATTAAAGAGGAACAGGAGGAACTCAGGACCAGTCAGGAGGAAGAGCAGCTTCAAGGGCTCTTTGATACCAAAGACTCCATATTCACTCCTTCCTGTGTGAAAAGTGAATGTGATCAGGAGGACCCATGTCAAGAAGCCATACTAGCTGAATACCCAACTCTCAGTCCACTGAAAACGTCTAAACTACAGTCGTTAGGTGTGTATTTAAATGAATGTTTAACGGCATCTGCTGCTGTGGAGATTTTCGGGGCAGTTGAGAAAACGGTAGTGGAGTACCAGGAGGAGAATGATCGGCTACGGAGACTGCTGCGGATCACACCGGAGATAAAATTATGTAGAATAGGTTTGTATGTTATTAGATCTACTGATAGTTAGCTAGAGTTCTACCCAATGATTACACTTTTTAGGCTTTCAGACAATTTTAAGTAGTAGCTTTTTTAAAATACTTTTACCGTGAATGGATCAAAGTAGCACTGACGTGCATTCCCTTATTTGGACAGCAGTGTCACATATTTGTCCATTGACGAATGTTGAATAAAATTCTATTTGAACTATTTTCCAGAAAGTTGGTCCTTCTGTTGCCCTTCAGACTCCAGTGCTCCATTGGAGTTATTCAACGTCCATTTTGATTAGCTGAGGACGATGATTTGGTCAAGTGTGAAAACGCTTTTTCTAGAAACAATCGATCCTTGTTTGCAATAAGGTTTTGGAAACCTCGGACACACAACTTCATAGTTTTCCCTAAATAACTTTACAAAAACAAAAGATACACTTACTGTTAGCTGTTTTACCACCGATTTCCACAGAGGTGTTTTGATGTAACAGCTACAAGACTATATGTTGTTCCCTCCCTTGTTAACGTTAGCTCAGGAAGTGTCATAGTTCAGGTAAATGTGCAACGCAAAATACCTTTAAATTTGTGTACAGTAAGTGTTTCTTTTTTGTCTGTAAAGTTATTTGGGGAAATATGAAAGTAACGTTTCTAAGGTTTCCAAAACCATTGTGCAAGCAAGGATTAAAGAGCGGTTAGACAGAAAGTCAGCTGGGCTTTTGTACACGTTGGCCGTGGTGTCTTCCATTGTAGGCATGAGAACCCAAGTGAAGGAGAGTAAATACCTAGCTATCTGCACATAATTCACGTGTATGATTCAAGTGTTCTATTTAATGATGTGCTATATAGATAACCTCTACTCTGCTCTCCTTCCCTCCAGACTCCCTGCAGCTCTCTCTCTCTGTTTCTGAAGAGGAGGTTCCCCCTGAGCAGCAGCACTGTGAGCAGGAGTGGAGCCCCAGTCTGGGGCAGGAGGACCCAGAGCCCACACAGATTAAAGAGGAACAGGAGGAACTCAGGACCAGTCAGGAGGAAGAGCAGCTTCAAGGGCCCTTTGATACCAAAGACTCCATGTTCACGCCTCCCTGTGTGAAAAGTGAATGTGATCAGGAGGACCCACTTCAGTCCTGGACTCTTCCCCAAACCCAGACTGTGGAGAACAGAGAGAGTGACTCTAAACCAGTGGATGTCAAACCTTTTGGCACTGTGACCCACCTAAAGGGTCTGGACATTCCCTGTGACCCTCCAGATAATCAGAACAATGCCTCCAGCCACAGCTCAGCCGTAAGCAGAGACCCAGTAGGACTTGACAGCAGTCCACCATTGGATCCAAACACGTCAATGGGGGAACAGTGTTCCAAACTCAGCCTCACATCGATAAAAACTCACTACTGCTGTGACTGTGGTGAAACGTTTGCTCTGAAAGCTGGCCTGCAGAGGCATGTGACTCTCCCCAAGAAGAGACCCATTGAATGCTGCTTCTGCAAAAAACGCTACAACTCCACCTGTAAACTGAAGACTCATGTCAGACTCTGTCACGGTGTGAAACCCTTCACCTGCCCTGTTTGTGGCAAGACCTTCAAACTAAAAAAATATCTGTCCAGACACATCAGGATGCACACAGGAGAGAAATCATTTATCTGTGGTGACTGTGGGAAGAGCTTCAATCGCAAGGAGAACCTAACCATGCATATACGGACTCACACAGGGGAGAAATTATTCAGCTGTGGTGACTGCGGGAAAAGCTTCAGTATCAAGACGAACCTAACAATGCATAAACTGATTCACACTGGAGAGAAACCATTTAGCTGTGGTTACTGTGGGAAAAGCTTCAATCAGAAGGGGGACCTAGGGAGGCATATATTGATTCACACAGGAGAGAAACCATTTAGCTGTGATGACTGTGATAAAAGCTTCAGACACAAGGGGTCCCTAACCAAACATATATGGACTCACACAGGAGAGAAACCATTTAGCTGTGGTGACTGTGGGAAAAACTTTTATCGCAAGGAACACTTAACCGTGCATATACTGACTCACACAGGAGAGAAACCATTTATCTGTGGTGACTGTGGTAAAAGCTTTAATCAGAAGGGGTCCCTTAAGGCACATATACTGATTCACACAGGAGAGAAACTATTTATCTGTGGTGACTGTGGGAAAAGCTTCAGTCTGAAGAAGCACTTAACCGTGCATATAATGACTCACACAGGAGAGAAACCATTTAGCTGTGGTGACTGTGGGAAAAGCTTCAGTCAGAAGGCCCACCTAAATAATCATATACGTACTCACACAGGAGAGAAACCATTTATCTGCTTTGACTGTGGGAAAAGCTTTAGTCAGAAGGGGGTCCTAGGGAGGCACATACTGACTCACACAGGAGAGAAATCATTTAGCTGTGGTGACTGTGGGAAAAGGTTCAGTCTGAAGGACCACCTAAATAAGCATATACTGACTCACACAGGAGAGAAACCATTTAGCTGTGGTGACTGTGGGAAAAGCTTCAGTCAGAAGGGGGTCCTAGGGAGGCATATTCTGACTCACACAGGAGAGAAACCATTTAGCTGTGGTGACTGTGGGAAAAGCTTCAGTCAAAAGGGGGTCCTAAGGAGGCACAAACTGACTCACACTGGAGAGAAACAATATAGCTGTGGTGACTGTGGGAAAATATTTAGTGTCAAGAGGAACCTAACCAAGCACAAACTGACTCACACGGGAGAGAAACGTCATGGCTGCTCAGTCTGTGGTAAAATATACACTCAGAAAACAAATCTGCTGAGGCATGTCAAAAATAACCACAAAGAAATAAAACAGGTCAAAAAAGGAATTAAGAAAGAAAATTAGGACACGAGAGACTAAGAGTATTGAGATACACACAGAGAGTGGACTAAGGGAGTATTGAGATACACCCAAGATCACCTGTGGACTCTAACTGGTCCTCCTTATCCTGCTCAGTCCAATGTCACGCAAATGATCTAATCTATCTATGTCCCTGTTGCTACTTTGTTCATGAAAAGGGGCAATCTGCAGTTCAGACAACAGGTAAACAACTGAGGGATGGGGTTGGAGAATTGTAAAGCACTCAAATTCATAGACCGATAGATGGTTGCAAGATGTCAAACTATGGATCTAATGGATCTAATTTGCCTGTAGCTGCTTTGTTAATTAAAGGGGCAATTAGAGGGGTGTACTACAATGCAGTATTTGGCAAGTAAGCCAGTTAAGTGGCCAAAATATTCTGAAATAATGTTTTAGAAAGATAAGCATGAAAGGGTCATGGCCTAATTGACTCAACAACCAAAAACGAATATCTAAGTGTAGGTTTCTTAATGAATCAGAAAATCAATAGTTATTTCTGGTTTGCTTATCAAAGTTAGCTGGCTAACCCATGGATCCTGCTTTGTAGTAAACTCCTTTGCAGTTCAAACAACAACAAATTGGGTACCCTGCCACTGTTTTGCTAAACAGCTGAGGGATAGGGTTGGAGAAATGTAAACACTCAAATTCAGACAGATTTATGATATTTTGTGTTCTGATGGGGTATGACCGTTGAACTGAGCTCGTGAGGCATTTATAAAAGTTATATTCTTCAAGAAGCAATGAGTATATCATTAATTTAAAAAATAAAACAATAAAATGGATCTACCAAATGCAGATTTTCCCTTTTAACGTGCTAATAGAAACCCATCCCAACCTGCTTTCCCATTCTGAAATATTGCACAATTGACCGTATCAGTGCAGACGAGCGTCAGAGCCGGTGTAGTAGGATTCGATCTTAGTCCTGTATTGATATGTACGTACGGTTTGTGGGGACAACATCGTCGATGCACTTAATATAATGAAGCCGGTGACTGATGTGGTAAACTCCCCAGTGCCATTGGATGAATCCCAGAAGCTTGGCTGCAACCCTTCTAAGCCTGTTGTGCTGCCCTTCAGTCCCTAGACTTTTTTGGCCCTGACGGAGACATGGATCCCCCCAGATACTACTCCAGCTGCACTCTCTGCATCTGACTCGTAGCCTGAGAGCATCTGGTCGTCGCGGAGGCGGCACGGGGCTACTCATTTCTCCACTTTTCTATTTTTCCCTCCCTCACTCACCTCTCCGTCTCCTCATTTGATTTTCCATGCAGTCACTGTCACTTGTCCACTCAAGCTTAACATTGTCATCATCTATCGCCCACCAGGTGCCCTTAGAGAAATTTCTCAATGAGCTTGACACCTTCATAAGCTAATTTCCTGACGATGGCATCCTGCTCTTTGTACTGGGCGACTTCAACCTCCCGACGTCTGTCTTTGATTAATTTCTTTCCCCTCCTTGCCTCTTTTGGCCTCACCCTTTCCCACTCACAAGGCAGGCAATACTCTTGACCTCATCTTTACTGGAGGCTGCTCTCCTACTAATCTCACTGCAACCCCCCTCCAGGTCTCTGATCACTACTTTGTTTCCTTTTTCTGTCTCCCTCTCCTCCAACCCTAACCACTCTACCCAGATGGTCATGCACCGTCGCAATCTTTGCTCTTTTCTCCCACTACTCTGTCCTCTTCTATCTTATCATTTCTCCCTACTGCTAAATCATTCTCCCTCCTGTCTCCCGATTCTGCCTCTTCGACCCTACTCTCCTCCTTTTCCGCATCCTATGACTCGCACTGTCCTCTTTCTTCCTGTCCGGCTCGGCCTTCCCCTCCTGCTCCGTGGCTGAGTGACTCATTGCGAGCTTACACACTTTCCCCCCCCCCCCTTACTAGCTCTGACTTTGCTGATAGCTACTTCATTAAGGAAAAGTGTACTTACTATGACTGTGATATGTGGTTGTCTCACCTAGCTATCTTAAGATGAATTAACTAACGTGTGTCTCTGGATAAGAGCATCTGCTAAATGACTAAAATGTCATGTGCTCGCAAAACAGTCCTGTAGCTTAGCATCCGATTCATCGGACCACTTCCGTATTGAGCTGGTATTTCATGTTTGAGTTTTTGCTTGTAAGCAGGAATGGTGAGGAGGGAGAGCTTTGAACACTGAAATATCACATTTGCATAAGGATTCAGACCCTTTACTCAGTACTTTGTTGAAGCACCTTTGGCAGCGATTACAGCCTTGAGTGTTCTTGGGTATGACACTACAAGCTTGGCACACCTGTATTTGGGGAGTTTCTCCCATTCTTCTCCGCAGATCCTCTCAAGCTCTGTCAGGTTGGATGGGGCGCGTCGCTGCACAGCTATTTTCAGAGATATTAGATCGGGTTGAAGGGCTCTGGCTGGGCCACTCAAGGACATTCAGAGACTTGTCCCGAAGCCACTCCTGCGTTGTCTTGGCTGTGTGCTTATGGTCGTTGTCCTGTTGAAAGGTGAAAACTTCGCCCCAGTCTGAGGTCCTGAGCACTCTGGAGCAGGTTTTCATCAAGGATCTCGCTGTACTATGCTCCGTTCATCTTTTGCCTCGGTCCTGACTTGTCTCCCAATCCCTGCCGCTGGAAAACATCCCCACAGTATGATGCTGCCACCACCATGCTTCACCGTAGGAATGGTGCCACATTTTCTACAGATGTGACGCTTGGCATTCAGACCAAAGAGTTCAACTCTGGAGCTCTGTCAGAGTGACCATCAGGTTCTTGGTCACCTCCCTGACCAAGACCCTTCTCCCCCGATCGCTCAGTTTGGCATGGCAGCCAGATCTAGGAAGAGTCTTGGTGGTTCCAAACTTCTTCCATTTAAGAATGATGGAGGCCACTGTGTTCTTGGGGACCTTCAATGCTGCAGAAGTTTTTTGGTACCCTTCCCCAGATCTGTGCCTCGACACAATCCTGTCTTGGAGCTCTATGGACAATTCCTTCGACCTCATGACTTGGTTTTTGCTCTGACATGCACTGTCAACTGTGGGACCTTATATAGACAGCTGTGTAATGTTCCAAATCATGTCCAATCAATTGAATTTACCACAAGTGGACTCCAATCAACTTGTAGAAACATCTCAAGGATGATCAATGGAAACAGGATGCACCTGAGCTCAATTTCGAGTCTCATAGCGAAGGGTCTGAATACTTATGTAAATAAAGTATTTCTGTTTTTTAATACATTTGCAAAAAAAATTATAAAAACCTGTTTTCGCTTTGTCATTATAGGGTATTGTGTGTAGCATAGATTCATGAGGAAACAATTTCATTTAATCCATTTTAGAATAAGGCTGTAAAGTAACAAAATGTGGAAAAAGTGAAGGGGTCTGAATACTTTCCGAATGCACTCTACATATACAGCTCGTTGAGTGCGGTCTCGTAGATCTTGTAGAGTTTTTTTTTTTTCTCAGACATGGTTTCGTCACTTCCGCCTCTCTTACACCATCTCTTTCTTTTCCCGGTGTCGGGGACTGGTCCGAGGTGAGCAGTATGTCCTGCGCCGCCGACTCATTGAAGTATACCATCTTCATCCAACACTCAGGCCAAGGTTCTATCAGATTAAGGGTTAACCGGCAATAGCCGACACCCGCACAGCTGATGTTTTGGGAGGTGTCGGAGGTGTAACTGCATTGGCATAGAAAATAGGTGTGACAATTGACTACTGCGGTGCGTTTTCCATTTTACTATCTTGTGTGGATAAATAAAAAAAACAGCTTCACGAAATGACATCACACCTAAATGAAGAAAGAAATCGCAACAACCTAGTGTTGAAGAAAAATGAAGTGGTTGATGTTTCCATTACCCATTTAGGCAAATTGCGCATTAATAAATTGCCAACAGCCTGTATGCCCTCCCAACTATCAGTTTCATGTTTCAGGTAGGCCTAGCAAAGCCAGCATGGATAGAATGCAAGCATTGATTAATATTTGCCATATTCTAATAGCCTAATTCTCATGCGCCAACATATCGCCACGTTCTGTGCCATGGTGAAATCTGCACTCTTGTAGATCTAAAATAATTGCATGGTGAAACTTGCCAGCCAACCAAAAGAGCAATGCGAAGCAATTTAGGCATTCTTGGATGTCAAGGGCAATCCTTGTCCTGCAAAGAAACATTCTTTTTATAGGCCATTTGATTTTTTTTAAAGTATTATTTTTTAAAGATTCCATCATCATTTGTCGCAATAAGGAAAGTTAGGCAAAATAACAATCCACCTGTCGAACAAATACATTTTTTGTCTTTTGAAATTCCCTACTATATCTGCTATTTCCATTACACATGTCGCAATGATTTTATTTGCGACATTGCTTTTGTCAAATAAACCTGGGTCAATGGAAACCTGCCTACTGTCATGAAGCCACACCCGTCCCACTCGTGTTTAGAAGTTAAGAACGAGAAAGTGTAGGCTATATATAAATAATGACGCTCATATTGAAAATGAGGATCTCATCTGACATTCCAGTGTTTGAACTTGTAAACAAGGCTGGGATCTTTCTTGAGACCAGGCACTACAGCCTAACAGGGATCTTAGTCATATCGCAATCAACTTTTACCAGTTGAATATAGACACAAATACAATACTTTTTTGTATTGCAATTGTAGTATCTGAAAGTCTATGATTTTGCTGATGTTTGCAAATGGTGTGATAGATTAACTTTACTCTGCTGAAACATCTGGAAAGCATTACTACATAGGCTTCTTGGAATAGAGGACATTTGGGGATATGTAGAGGCCAGGGATTAGTCTATCAAAAACCACCCATCTTATGTTACATAGGATATAAATACCATGTTTTGAACAAAGGACGGAGAGAATAACATATTAGAGATTGGGTCAGTTGTTCTCCGGATTTCTGCAGGAGTCTGTAAATTGATACTGTAATCTTTGATGTAATAAACCATTATAATCAAGGACAGTGTCAGCGGATTTCTTGTCATCACAGCGTATCAGCATCGTTGTCTCGACACCACACAATATTTCTGAAATGTTGTATAAAATATGCAAATGATTTGATGTCATTAAGTTTGCATGAACCCCAAATCCATTTCTGCCTGGACACCAGATGGAGTCAGCCTAAATATTTTGGTTTCCTTTTGTTATGACACTCCAGGACCGGATTTACTCAGACCAGATTGTGGATAAATACTTTTTTCATCTTTCTATCTGTAAAATACAGTACTTTAGAATGTTGTACTATACTGTAGAATACTACACTACACTCTGCAGTATCCCCCTTGATGGTGTAGTGCTTGCTTTTAGATCGATTGGACTGCTAGCTAGCTTTACTGCCAGCTGCTAGCTAGCTTTACTGCCAGCTGCTAGCTAGCTTTACTGCCTGCTGCTAGCTAGCTTTACTGCCAGCTGCTAGCTAGCTTTACTGCCAGCTGCTAGCTAGCTTTACTGCCTGCTGCTAGCTAGCTTTACTGCCAGCTGCTAGCTAGCTTTACTGCCAGCTGCTAGCTAGCTTTACTGCCTGCTGCTAGCTAGCTTTACTGCCAGCTGCTAGCTAGCTTTACTGCCAGCTGCTAGCTAGCTTTACTGCCAGCTGCTAGCTAGCTTTACTGCCAGCTGCTAGCTAGCTTTACTGCCAGCTGCTAGCTGTTTTGATTTGAACTTGCTTTCCTTGGGGAGCTCATGCTGGGGATTTCCTGAGGTTCCCCGTCAATCCTGTAGTGCTTACTATAGTCTAAATACTGTAGTATTACTATGGTCTAAATACTGTAGTATACTATGGTCTAAATACTGTAGTATTACTATGGTCTAAATACTATAGTATTACTATGGTCTAAATACTGTAGTATTACTATAGTCTAAATACTGTAGTATTACTATGGTCTAAACACTATAGTATTACAATAGTCTAAATACTGTAGTATTACTATGGTCTAAATACTGTAGTATACTATGGTCTAAATACTGTAGTATACTATGGTCTAAATACTGTAGTATTACTATGGTCTAAATACTGTAGTATTACTATGGTCTAAATACTATAGTATACGATGGTCTAAATACTATAGTATACTATGGTCTAAATACTATAGTATTACTATGGTCTAAATACTGTAGTATTACTATGGTCTAAATACTGTAGTATTACTATGGTCTAAATACTATAGTATTACTATGGTCTAAATACTGTAGTATTACTATAGTCTAAATACTGTAGTATTACTATGGTCTAAATACTGTAGTATACTATGGTCTAAATACTGTAGTATTACTATGGTCTAAATACTGTAGTATACTATGGTCTAAATACTATAGTATTACTATGGTCTAAATACTATAGTATACTATGGTCTAAATACTGTAGTATACTATGGTCTAAATACTGTAGTATACTATGGTCTAAATACTATAGTATACGATGGTCTAAATACTGTAGTATACTATGGTCCAAATACTATAGTATACAATGGTTTAAATACTGTAGTATACTATGGTCTAAATACTGTAGTATACTATGGTTTAAATACTGTAGTATACTATGGTTTAAATGCTGTAGTATACTATGGTCTAAATACTGTAGTATTACTATATATACTGATGTTTTGATAACCATGTAAATCTCTCTCAGACAAGGTGACTTTTATCAATGTATTCGGTTCTATTTACTCTCAGATTTGAAAATGCTAATTAGCATAAAAGTAAACATCATGCAAGACAAAAATCCCTGCAAGCTCTCTAGCGGACACCTTTGCTAACAGGTATTGTGTCAATTTAAAAAAACTTACAAACATTCACAGAATTGTCAATTTAAATGAATTTAGCCAATGTATTTATTACTAAATATAGCTAACAATAGATAGTTTATCCAGAGATTCTCACCTTTGCCTTGATTCGGCAATCTTGTCCAGCTCATCATGGCATTTGGTTCTTTATGATAGCCACATTAGCAGCTAATTAATTAGCTGCTAGGGTAAGCCTACACGAAACAAAGCCCTTATTTAAAGTGTCCCCTATGGGAAAAATGAATGGTAGAAAAATGATTGGAACCATTTCCTTCTTCTTCTTCGATGAGGTTTAACGGCGGTTGGCATCCAATAAATGTTTGCATTACTGCCACCTACTGGACTGGAGAATAACTCCCTTCTACTTTGCTTGAAAAAAATAAAAAAATAAAATAAATCAGAAATAAATACAACAAATACCATCTAACACTCACAAGAAAAAATAAGAAAAATACCTACTCCACTATTTTAAATCTATGTATTCCTACTTCAGCCTGAAAGGATGGGACACCACCACTTAACAAACCCTGTAACTCTTCTGACGTCAAGTCTCGCACACCCAATTACCTCTCTGCAGCTGCCACCACAACCTCTATTTTCTGCGACTTACGTTCCATCCCTGCAGTACAGTTGATAACCATTTGCTATAAATGCCACAAATCCAATCTTACTGAAACATATATCCCTTGTTGTCCTATCCCTCTGTTTATCCCTCTGTGCTGGTACAGATCTACTACTCACACCACTCCCCTCCCCCTTGACCCCATCTTCCTCTACTTTCTTCACTGCCTCAGCATATGACAACTTCTGCACTGCTCTAACCCTGGAAACCTCAACCTGCTTCTCTCGCACAGGACATTTCTAATGCCCCGCCCTATGGGCACCCCTACAATTAACACACACCACTACTTTCCCCAATGCTACACATTCCTTTGTCTCATGCCCTTCAGCATACTTCTCACACCTTGGAATCTCCCTCCTACACACTGCTGCCACATGCCCATAAGTTTGACACCTGTAACAACGTAATGTATTCGGCACATAAGCTCTTACAGGATAACTTATATATCCTAACATCACTTTGTCGGGCAAAGACTCATCATCAAAACTCAAAAGAACAGACAATGACTCTTCTGTTTCCCCACTCTCGCCACCCTGTCTGCGTCGCACCAAACGACGAGCATCACAAACACCGGGAATCTTCCCCTTCAGTTGGTCAGCTTTCACATTTACCGCTACCCCAGTAATCACTCCTTTCAATGGCGCCCTTTTCTTGAGAGCGAAACAATTCACAATTCTTTCCCCCATTTGTTTAACTTTGAACGCCTTCTCCCTCTGCCCAACAGAAACACAAACGATTATCACTAGACCACTTCTGGTTACCCTCACCGATTCCACTATACCCAACGCTCTTTTCACCCATCTTGAAACCACAAATGGATCCGCCAAAAGGCAAGGGTCCACTTTTTCCAGAAACTTCACTCTTACTGTCACCGACTCATCTTCATCCTGACCCTCTGTGCAAGCCTCTGGCTCCGATAACTTCACCACACCTACCACCTCCGATACTTCACCACACCTACCACCTCTGATACTTCACCACACCTACCACCTCCGATACTTCACCACACCTACCACCTCCGATACTTCACCACACCTACCACCTCCGATACTTCACCACACCTACCACCTCCGATACTTCACCACACCTACCACCTCCGATACTTCACCACACCTACCACCTCCGATACTTCACCCTCATTCTCTTCCATTTCTCCTCCTGTCTTCAGCTCACTCTGCTTACATTTTCTACCGTTCTTCTTTAACAAACCTTCTCCCTTTTTCCCGCCATTTTTTCCAGACTCAAGCTCACAATCTTCCTCCCTCCTCTCTCTTAGACCTCCTCTGCCTCTCTTTTCCCCTCCATTCCTCCTCCCTGTTCCAAGTATACGTCTCCTTATGATAATACTACACTTCTCCTGACATACATCTAGTTCTTGCCTTGTCAAGGGACGCCATTTAACCGGCTGTCACAATCTCCGTACAATCAGCACAAACCCCTCGGGATGTAGCGCTCAACAGTGCATCCCACTTGTAAAGCAGCTGCCAGGAACCATTTCCTTGTTTGACCGCTAGGTTTTATGGGTATTATTACTCATACAGTGGTACTCTATTGCATTGGTGTCTATGGGAGACCCACCTTGTTAAGTAGACCGGAACTGACTATTTTATTTTCAATTCTTCTTCTTCTTCTTCTTCTTCTTCTTCTTCTTCTTCTTCTTCTTCTTCTTCTTCTTCTTCTTCTTCTTCTTCTTCTTCTTCTTCTTCTTCTTCTTCTTCTTCTTCTTCTTCTTCTTCTTCTTCTTCTTCTTCTTCAGTGGGGTTTATCGGCGGTTGGCATCTGAGTGAACTATCTGCATTTATCCACCATCTTTGAGTTTTAGGATCTTTAATGATCCACAAGTCCAGATAGTTTACAGTGGGGGAAAAAAAAGTATTTAGTCAGCCACCAATTGTGCAAGTTCTCCCACTTAAAAAGATGAGAGAGGCCTGTAATTTTCATCATAGGTACACGTCAACTACGACAGACAAAATGAGAAAAAATAATCCAGAATATCACATTGTAGGATTTTTTATGAATTTTTTTGCAAATTATGGTGGAACACAGACCGAACACAGCAGTTTAAACCTGGCGCCTGGCGCGCGCGGTTCACGAGGACTGGACCCGTTGTCATCACAGTTCCATGATGTCATCACAGTTCCATGATGTCATCACAGTTCCATGATCAATGAGGATCAGAGTAGATTTACAGGACTATTGTTCAACCACTAATCGTTTACTTTTACCCCTTTTCCAATATTTCCTGGATTGAACAACTGAATATGGCAGCTTTCAGGATTAATCTAACCACTATTTTTATATTCACCAATATTATTTTGTGTGTAAAAGGCTTTTTTTTATAGCTAGTTTCATAAATACTTGCTAAAAACATAACTATAAGCTCCACTCCACATTTTTTATTTATTTTTTACCTTGGTCCAGGGAGACGGCAACCTTACCTTGGTCCAGGGAGACAGCAACCTTAACTTGGTCCAGGGAGACAGCAACCTTAACTTGGTCCAGGGAGACGGCAACCTTACCTTGGTCCAGGGAGACAGCAACCTTACCTTGGTCCAGGGAGACAGCAACCTTACCTTGGTCCAGGGAGACAGCAACCTTACCTTGGTCCAGGGAGACAGCAACCTTACCTTGGTCCAGGGCCAGCTCAGTCTTGACTCCTTTGGGTTGGCGAGCTCAAGCTGATTATTATTTGTTCAGATGGTAATAAAATAACTATAAATACAAGAAAGGAAAGTACAAACAGGCACGCCTAAACTAAAGGTTCAAAGTGAAAACACCAAACAAAACCAGCAGCCTCATGGCTTGCAATACTGATTGACGATCACCTTTAATACTTCTTCTTCTATGGTATAATGGCGTTCGCAACAATCGGATGTGCGTTCCGCCACCTACTGTGCGGTTGGATAAGAAGATGCCAAAAAAATGAAATAATGTGGGTAAAAATAAATAAAATATCATCCAAACTATCGAAAATAAATTAACTAAACAAAATCAACCTGCTTTTCTGCAAAAAAAAAAAAAGTGTTAAGTAAAAAAAAAATAGAAAAACTGTTTACCTCAGATGTCATCCATGGTAGGAGTAGTAGTAGCCTAGCTGTACGAAAGGCTATGAAAAAAATTGCAGAATAAATACTAGTTAATCATAATAAATATTAGTTCACCATAGGAGAGCTGTAGCCATTCAGAGGCTTTGGAGCCACCAGTCGGCCATATTGCCACTCCCCAGTAGGAGCAGTCCTCCATAGGAATGAATGGAATTCTACAGTATTTCATGGACAAAATTCCAGTCTCAAGACAAATACTTTAAGGAAAATGTTTGCATATATTTTTTTCATTTTTTTTCATTTCAGCCTCCACTGCATTTAATACTGTAAAAAACAAGACCGTTCTAATAGTCAGAAAATCACAGTCACAATATAATACAATTCTGTACAAAACAAGATAATGTAATACTGTATAAAACAATATAATTTAAAACTGTCCAAAACAAGTCACCAAAGATTGAAGGCCTGAGCCTCTCGTTAGCTAAATTTGTCCATTTCCACTAATGACAAAAGAACAGGCGTCTTACATGCACACATGAATGGCCAACAGTTCCGCAGGCTACTGAGGTCAAAAGCATCCCAAGACAATGTATTTGCAGCATTTCGTGACTTTCTATTGAAACAGGTAGTTAATGTGTACATTTTTGAAGTGGGTTTAGAGATTCTTTAGACAGTTGTTTTACCTCCATGCTTCTGCTGTTGTTTTCTTCCAACGCTTTGCACGTTGAACCTCACCACAGATTATCCATTATATTGACCAGATATTCTAGTAGCCACTCTAACAATAAAATAAATGTCTTCAAAAAATGGAAGGTAGTCGGGGAGGAGGCAAAATAAAATAATAAAAAAAGGTTGGGAGTTGTGCCACTGCTCACCCTCTCAAAATGTCCGCTCCCAGAGAAGACATGTTTCCCGAGGTGAGCAGGACAATTATGAGATGGAGTTACGTTGGAATGCTACTGGGCCGCTAGCAAAGCCGGGAGAAGAGGAATATTGGGACAGGGTGGAGGAGGAGGAGGAATGGAGGAGGAAAAATAAGAAGAAGAAGAGGTCGAAGTGGAAAGCAGAGATTGAATTTGATGAAGATGCCGATAAAAAGGGAGATGGTGTGTCGAAGAAGACTGGGGTCAAGTACAAACAGAGTGAGATGTCCGCCAGAACAAGTTCAACAAGAAGGGAATGAGGAAGATTTAATTGAGGTGGACGGTGTAGTGAGAAGCGTGGAACCCGAGCCTTGCATCGATGGACATGGTTATGATAAAGATGAGTTTGGCCCGGTGGGAGTGAGATTCTTGGAGAAAGTGGATCCAGGCCTTTTGGCTGGTCCATATGTGATATCAGGTTGGGTGGAAAATGTGTTGGGTACCGTTAAATGGGTGAACGTAACCCGAAGTGGACTTGTTTGTGTTTCTTCCGCCCAGAGGGAGAGGGCGCTCTGTGCCACGCAACTCGGGTCAAGATCTTTTTCTTGATTTACTCTTAGGAACAGGGCACCATTGGAAGGAGGTGATTTCTGGGGTAGCGTTAAGTGTAGAGGTGGAGCCATTGAAGGGGAAGTAACGCCTGTCGATTTGGCGCGATTCAGACCCGGTGGGGAGCGTGGTGAAACAGAGGTGTCACAGTCTGTCCTTTTTTTATAGTTTTGAATCAGAGTCTTTACCTGACAAAGTCATGTTAGGATATATCAGTTATCCTGTCAGAGCTTTTGTGCCGAATCCACTGCGGTGTTTCAGGTGCCACCAGTGGCGGCTCCTGAAAAAATTCTCAGGAGGGGCAATTTTTCTGATGATTTAGGTGACCTACACACATTTTAAAAAAGATATGTCCAGCAACAACATGAAGACAGGGGCAGCATATAAGTCAATACCAGAAGCATTTATTGACTGATCTCAAAAGTGTTGGCTTACCAGGGTTGGTGGAGCCCTCAGTTTCATCTTTGCCTCGCAAAGCTAACTCAAACACTCCGCAAAACTTCACACACTGGATTAGCCGGCTGAGGATGTGGCGGTTCTTGCTAATGTCGTAGTAAATATATTTGTTATAGTGAATATGGAATATGATATGTTGAGTAAAATGTTGTGCTAAGATCTATTTAGGTCAGGAGCTGGTTATAAGTTCTGTTCCTATCCAATAACAATGGACAAAAGGGTCCTATCTTGTCAGCCTTGTCAGCAGGTGGCCAAGGACAACACCCACGCCATAGGCCTCTCAGTTCTTCCAACTCACGAGTTCTTGCTCTGAGGACACACACACACACAAAACACACACACACACATCATCACTGTTAAACACACACACACACACACACATCATCACTGTTAAACACACACACACACACAAAAATCCCCTCTCTTAGGCTGAACATTTGAAGACAGAGAACCCGACTCAGAGCCAATGCAACAGTGACAGTAGCCTGGAGGGGACCTCGCCCAACTCATCAGGACCAATCAGAAGATCAGAACTACTAGATTCAACCTACTTCATTTATTGCATAAAATGTCTGCACACAATGTTTCGGGGCTCTCTTCAGATAATAATAATAATAATAATAATATGCCATTTAGCAGACGCTTTTATCCAAAGCGACTTACAGTCATGCGTGCATACATTTTTGTGTATGGGTGGTCCCGGGGATCGAACCCACTACCTTGGCGTTACAGGTGGCAGGTAGCTTAGTGGGTAAAAGCGTTGTGCCAGTAACCGAAAGGTTGCTGGTTCTAATCCCCGAGCCGACTAGGTGAAAAAATCTGTCGATGTGCCCTTGAGCAAGGCACTTAACCCTAATTGCTCCTGTAAGTCGCTCTGGATAAGAGCGTCTGCTAAATGACTAAAATGTAAATGTAATGTAAAACAAGCACCATGCTCTACCAGCTGAGCTACAGAAAGTGGATACTCATGGATGCGCATCGCAATTGTAAAATGTCAACACAATTGGAGACACCACGTCATTTTTGGAGACATGTTATTGACAGTAAACTATTGTAGATGCGACTGCTAACTAAATAAAACATTTTAGCTGGCTAGCTAATCATCTTAGCTAAATGTGGGGCAAACAATTCAGTTATTTACCGTTAATTTGAGGGATTGGGGTGAAAGAAATCGAGTTACATAGTGATACTTTACGATATACTGTATTGACAATATCGCAATATTTTAGCGCTAGTTGGCTGTACCTGCACCAAAACACCATTATTGTTCCTTCATAGCTTGTTCTCAATCTTTTCACATTGGGAGCCAATTTGTTTTCAGCACTTTTATTTCCATGACTGATCAAAACTCGTTCTCATGGCTTTCTGATCCCTCTGCAACAGACATATGGTGCGCAATAAAATCACAGTATCGAATCGCAATACGTATAGAATCATGAGACTCGCAATGCTGATGCATATATCTTATCGTGAGGTTCCTGGCAATTCCCAGCCCAAGTTCATTTGCCACAACAAATCTCTTCGCTAGCAAACGCGATGTCTTCTCCAAAACGGCAATGTGTCTCCAGCAATGTTTACTTTTTTGACGTTCTATGGCATCTCCACTTTCCAAGCATATATGACCACATGTAATATTTTGGTAAGTGATGCAAATAGTGAACTATGTAGGGCCAGGATGTAAAATATATGTAGCTGCAGCAATTTCTCTTATCTGATATGGTAAGTAATGGGGCTTAATTTATAGCTCCCTAAGAGTTTGACTGAACGGGTCCGTGAACGCGATTCCAGATATCTTTACCTCTGAATAAACTGCCTTTATTATACCATATCCACCCTGTCCAAAGTCTCTACTTGGTCTCAGTTCTCCAGTAAACTTGTGATTATCAACACTAACCTCATCGTTGTGGCGGCGGACAGCTAGCCTGTATCCCTCATCCAGTTGAGTGAGTGGCAATGTCTTTTTCGTTCGTACCAATTTTTGGAAAATCCTCGGGTGTAGGACTTTCCGCCTTTAGTAGAAACCTGTTGAATTATTAAATTTGGTCTGGGAGGTCCTAATTGTTTCGTTGCCAATTTATCTTCATTTGTTCGCCGACAAAAAGGAACTTCTTTCAAACAATCCGCTCTTTTCTCAGTTACGTTCATGGTTACGTAACGCATGACGAAGCGCGTAAGTGCAAGCCCACAGACACCCATTGAGATTGTATTGAAGGCTCTGAAATTTGAAAAAAATAGATTTTACATGGGAGTCTATGACAGACTTCTGGGCGATTTTCAACCTGACTGAAATCGCCCCAAAAGGGGGGGGAGCCATTTGAAGCACGACTTTAGCCGGATTCGACATTTAGTGGCAGTGTGGCACTGTGGCAGATCAGACGTATAGATTACAACACTGATAACTACTGTTGCTGTGATATAATTGATTAGAAAAAAAATCCCTTCCTTTTCCCGTTTGGCAGTGCGTCGCCCATATCGCCCTATTGAACAGGCCGCCCCTGGGTGCCACGCTTACGGTCATGTTGCAGCAGTGTGTAGGAGGGAGATTCCAAGATGTGGGAAGTGTGCAGGAGGCCATGGGACAGAGGATTGTTTAGTTTCGGTGGATAAAGTTGTGTGTGTCAACTCTAGGGGTGCCCATGTTGCTGGGGATCGGAAGTGTCCGGTGCGAGAGAGGCAGGTTGGGGTGGCCAGAGTCAGATTAGTGCAGAAGGTGTCGTATGTTGAGGCAAGAGTGTGCAAAGCTGTCATCAAGGCAAAGGGTGGCTATTTGAAGAATCTCAATTTGTTTAACACCTTTTTGGTTACTACATGATTCCATATGTGTTATTTCATAGTTTTGATGTCTTCACTATTATTATACAATGTAGAAAATAGTAAAAATAAAGAAAAATCCTTGAATGAGTAGGTGTTCTAAAACTTTTGACCGGTATTGTATTTGGTTGTGATCTTTGCAAAATAACTATTTTGGATGCAGCAGTTGTTAGCTAGAATGCTAACGCACATTGATATCGGCTGTAGCAAAAGCTAGCCAATGAGCCATTTTACTGGTTGAAGTTTAAGTGTTTCTAAAGTATAATGCAGTTAATTTGCGATGATGACACAAACATTATATTAAGCAGGACATTCATACGAGCCTTAAAATCCTATTATAATCCAAAAGTAGTGTGAAATGCACTCATAAGCAACATGTCAAAAGAGGCTTTTTTTTGCTGGCATTCTATAAGAACTCTAGTTCTGCCACCAACTTGCTGCAATGTTTGTATTTTTTATTTATTTGTTTGTATACCCAGAAAGGGATCTATATCAGTACACTCATAACAACCAAATCGTTACAAAACGTATATTTGATCAAATAAGCCACAAGTAGCAAATAAGCCATTACATTTTGTGTTTACCAAATCAGACATTCACCTCCTACATAAACTCCTCGTTTAGTGAGCGAAAAAAATGACACCTGCTGGAGAAGACAGGTTTTGGGCCCAGTTATCCCTCTCGCTTCGCTTCTTCCTCTCACGCACGCCCACCTGCCACCGGCCGTGGTTTAAAAAACGCGAAGTGGAAGTGTCACTTTCCAAACTCCAACTTTATTGATTGGCAGCATTCATTATCAATGAATTTGCAAAGGGTAGGGAACGGAACATTGCCGTTACCTCACTTAAATCCAATACACCATGCATAATGGACGATAGGAGGAGTGCTACTGCCACCAAAGACAAGTTTATGGTCAGAATATGGAAATGTGAAGTCCCTTTACCATTGTGATTATCATATAAATGTATAGCAAATAATATTTTTGCCTAAATCCGTTATTATAAATTGTATATTTTGCTCTCTTGTAAGAAGGAGAAGGCAACTAGCTTTATCAAGGGAAATTGGGAGTATCAAAGGAGTAACTATCTGCGTTTATAAATTTTTTTAGGTGACACAAGGAACGGCGTTTCTTCTCTGAACTGGGGTGCGTATATATATAGTGTCCGACTTGTAAAACATGGATAAAAAAATAATAATTATTAGACAGTTCAAATGTGCTCTTTAACTGGTTAAAGTATGCAAATTGCTTGTCTATGTATGAGTCTTCAATTGTGTCCAGCCCTTTCTCCCTCAATTTAACAAACACCTTATCAGACCAAGGTGGAACAAAATAATGATTAAAACATATTGGGGTGTATACAGAGATATATCAAAGGAGTATCTATCTGTGTTTATTTTATTTTTTTAGGTGACACAAGGAACGGCGTTTCTTCTCTGTCCTGGGGTGCGTATATTCATTCCGCCGCAAAACGTTTCTTAAACAGAAGAAAACGGAACGAAACGGGGAGGGGACCTACCTGAATTTGTCCAATAGAAAATCTCGTTTTGCTGTTGGCTTCGGTGAACGGTTTCCGTAATGAATACGCCCCTGTAGTGTGTGTGTTCTACGGTGGGATATGGAAACATGGCGAGCGTTGAAATAGCAGCGGAACACGAACGCATCCTACGGGAGATAGAGAGCACAGACACGAACTGTATCGGGCCGACACTCCGGTAAGAAAGAGTCCGGTAATCGGGACGTATTATTACATTTCCGCCGCTTTGTGTAAAGGTATTTTCCCGTTACTGGGGAACAGTTGACAGCGACTAGAGTCGATCTCTCCCTCTCTTCGGCTAGCTAACGTGAAGTTAGCATTGCAGTTGGTGAAGTTAGCTAGCAACTCCTTCGGGACCAGTGTTGCTAGCCGGTTCAAACTTGTTGAAGAAGCTAGCACTGTAGCTAGCTAACGTTAGCTAGTTGTGTTGACTAGCTTAATCACAAACACAATTGTTATTCTGGCCAAAGCCTAAATTACAGGGATAATGAACATATGTTTTCAGTTAATATTTTCAAAATAGGGAGTAACATTGACATCCGATTAGCTGTGTTAACTAGTTAGCAGCTAGCTAACGTTAGTTAGCCAAAGTGACGACAAAACTGACGAACTGCCAAAACAACTTCTAACACGTCACAATTTATTATTAGGGTGTTTGGGGTCAAAATGAAAATGTGGTTCTGGTGTTATATTTTGTATTCATGTTATGGAAAAGCTTCTGAGGAACACAGAACACTTTATTTCACGAGGATAGGAGGATTTACCATTGCTGAGATACAGTATTTTATTTTCAAGTGATCAAAAAAGGTCGCGGACAGGTCAACCTTAATCCCTAGTCAATAATGACACCAAATCACCTGTCTGGATTCTTCAATTCAGCACGTTTTGTCCAATATCTGAAGGTAGGGTGGCCATATTATTAACACATATTTATGGTTTATGCAATACTGAGCGTTTGAAACCATTTATTAAATTAGAATGAAACTACTTTACGCAAATTAGTTAGTGAATTGCAACGTTCCAATCACTTCGGGAAACTGTTCAGTGTGAAAAACCCAGCAGCGTTGCAGTTCTTGACACAAACAGGTGCGCCTGTCACCTACTACCATACCCTGTTCAAAGGCACTTAAATCTTCTGTCTTGCCCATTCACCCTCTGAATGGCACACATACACACTATATGTCTAAAAAATAGAGCCCCTTCCCCATACACACAGCAACATGTCTCTCTCTCTCTCTCTCTCTCTCTCTCTCATATGTAGGTGCATTAATATTGTACTCAGTGCAGCAAGAGCGACATATATGGTCATAAGTGTACATTAAACATGAGGAGCAGTAGCAGAATTGGTAACATGTTATATACATAAGTAAATAAGAAAATAGAATAGATAAAGTGTAAAGTGCTGTATGCTTTAACAATGAAGAATGTTTACACTACGGAGTAAGGTGCCATCCATGCACACACACCAGGGGTTATAACAGCGTGTGTATATATATATATATATATATATATATATATATAATTGGGATTACGTAACATAAAGCAGGTTAACTATTTACATGTTAGTAACAGTTAGGCTATATATCACAGTTATGTTGTATTCAGTAGCCTAACTGATTAGGCCTAGAGTGCCAAATAACCTGCCCAAACCTGTGCCCGTGCCACCTGCATACACACATCACACAGCATACACCCACATCACATAGCCTAACACAGACACACACACACACACTTCTCACTAAATCTAAACTGTAACACAGAAGGCTACACTACTAGTCTAATAACATAGCTTACTTCTAAGGTAGTGGTAAGCTGCCAGCTGCACAGCAAGATGGATGGGACACATTTTCAATTCACTGCTATTTAGCTCTATTTTTATAGGACTGTAGCCGCTGAATTCTGGTAGTTTTACACTTCAAATAATAAAAACGATCGTTCACGAAATTCGCTGCAGCACCATTACAGCCACTTCAGAGCGGCGCTGCCTCTCTCCCGGAGCGCTGCCTCTCTCCCGGAGCGCTGCCTCTCTCCCGGAGCGCTGCCTCTCTCCCGGAGCGCTGCCTCTCTCCCGGAGCGCTGCCAACAAACACTCCCTCACACAGCTAGCTAGCATCTCGTCGTGAAAAATGGGTGGCGACACGTGAATTTAGACCAGTCCCTGACAACCCATACACCAAAATGTAGCTACGAAGCTCTACTTTGTAACCTGCTATGTATGAACAAACCGAATTTGCGGGTTTCATAAAAAAGGATGTCCCACAGAATTGAACTTTCTAAGCTAGGTAGTTATCTAGCTGTGGCCATCTGGCTAGTATCAACAAGGCCTTTCTAGAAAATGGCAACATTAACGCAGATAGCTTGGAATCTAGATCATAAGCAATACGCACAACCATGCATTGCCAAACAACGCTACTGCCACCTTCTGGTTCGGAGTATTTTTAACAAGGATGAGTGGCTGACGACTTTCAAGGTCTTTGCTGTGTGAACACAAAGGAGATTGACTGTCGACCCTGTTCAGAGGTGCTGAGTATTGTCTGCAGGCAAACGTTTGACAATCCTACCGGTGTGTCTGAGCTTTTGAACATTTGAATTGGGGAGCGATGTGAATCGTTACATCCCTACTAGTCAACTTGTGTGTCATTGTATTGTAATTGCTGGCTCATCATAGCTATGATGTCGAGAGAATCTTGAGCTCTGTAAAGGGCTGTATGTGCACACTTTGCTTTCCAATCCATTTCCCCAGGTCTTGGTATGAATCCCAGTTGATCCACGGACCAAGCTCCCTAGCTAGCTACACTCAAAACACAACAGCAACAACAACAGAACACAACTATCCAAAAACACAGCTTTCAGGCAGTGTCATGTACCACTGAACTACAATCCAGTGTTTACTAACTCTACTCAAAGCTATAATTCCTTTACATATAATAAACTAGGAGTGCCACTCCCTGTGTGAGTCACCTGGCTACATAGCTACAGTTGCACAATGCTGTATTGACTATGTGCTTGCTCTGGGGAAACTGTGAGGTCATTTTGGATCCTCGATCCAACAGGGAGTGGTGGGAATGGATCTGTAATGCCAGTTTCACATCCCCATGTTTTGTGAATGAGGTTACATAGGGCCTGGGCTGAGGCCATTTTAGATGCAGCCTAAGGTTGTTGTTACATATGATCCTCAGTCATTGCACTTCCTTGTTTTTTCTCCAGGGGAAGTATAGTCGTCTTGGCAATTGGTCGTTTCCTGAAGGCTTTGGTCGTCGTACATTCCTTTATCAGGATCATATCATGTCATTTTGAAGGAGGTGTGTGTGTGTGTCCATAGCTGAGCTAATGCTCATACACTACATTACCAAAAGTATGTGGACACCTGCTCGTCGAACACCTCATTCAGAAAATCATGGGCATTCATATGGAGTTGGTCCCCCCCCCTTCTTTGCTGCTATAACAGCCTCCACTCTTCTGGGAATGCTTTCTATTAGATGTTGGAACATTGCTGCGGGGACTTGCTTCCATTCAGCCACAAAAGCATTAGTGAGGTTGAGTACTGATGTTGGGCGATTTGGCCTGGCTCCCAGTCGGCGTTCCAATTCATCCCAAAGGTGTTCGATGGAGTTGAAGTCAGGGCTCTGTGCAGGCCAGTCAAGTTCTTCCACACCGATCTCGACAAACCATTTCTGTATGGATCTCGCTTTGTGCGTGGGGGCATTGTCATGCTGAAACAGGAAAGGGCCTTCCCCAAAATGTTGGTACGAAGTTGGAAGCCCAGAATCGTATAGAATGTCATTGTATGCTGTAGCGTTAAGATTTCCCTTCACTGGAACTAAGGGGCCTAGCCAGAACCATGAAAAACAGCCCCAGACCATTTTTCCTCCTCCACCAAACTTTACAGTTGGCACTATGCATTGGGGCAGGTAGCGTTCTCTTGGCATCCGCCAAACCCAGATTTGTCTGTCAGACTGCCAAATGGTGAAGCTTGATTCATCACTCCAGAGAACGCGTTTCCACTGCTCCAGAGTCCAATATGCCGCAAGCTTTACACCACTACAGCCGACGCTTGGCATTGCTCATGGTGATCTTGGTGTGTGTGTGTGTCTGGTCTGTGTGTGTGTGTGTCTGGTCTAGGGCTGACCCCAATTAGTAGACTGGTCGATTGTATGGTCGTTAGGCTGTTGGTCGAGATTGTTTTAGTCGAGCATTTATATATATATACAGTATCTCACAAAAGTGAGTACACCCCTCACATTTTTGTAAATATTTGAGTATATCTTTTCATGTGACAACACTGAAGAAATGACACTTTGCTACAATGTAAAGTAGTGAGTGTACAGCTTGTATAACAGTGTACATTTGCTGTCCCCTCAAAATAACACAACACACAGCCATTCATGTCTAAACCGCTGGCAACCGCTGTCCAAATTGGGCCCAAATAGACTATTTTGTGTGGCCACCATCATTTCCCAGCACTGCCTTAACCCTCTTGGGCATGGAGTTCACCAGAGCTTCACAGGTTGCCACTGGAGTCCTCTTCCACTCGCCATGACGACATCACGGAGCTGGTGGATGTTAGAAACCTTGCACTCCTCCACCTTCCGTTTGAGGATGCCCCACAGATACTCAATAGGGTTTAGGTCTGGAGACATGCTTGGCCAGTCCATCACCTTTACCCTCAGCTTCTTTAGCAAGGCAGTGGTCGTCTTGGAGGTGTGTTTGGGGTCGTTATCATGTTGGAATACTGCCCTGCGGCCCAGTCTCCGAAGGGAGGGGATCATGCTGTGCTTCAGTATGTCACCGTACATGTTGGCGTTCATGGTTCTTGGCAATCTTCTTTTAGCCCAGGCCATCTTTATGTAGAGCAACAATTTTTTTTCAGATCCTCAGAGTTCTTTGCCATGAGGTGCCATGTTGAACTTCCAGTGACCAGTATGAGGGAGTGTGAGAGCGATGACACCAAATTGAACACACCTGCTCCCCATTCACACCTGAGACCTTGTAACACTAATGAGTCACATGACACCGGGGAGGGAAAATGGCTAATTGGGCCCAATTTGGACAGCGGTTGCCAGCGGTTTAGACATGAATGGCTGTGTGTTGAGTTATTTTGAGGGGACAGCAAATGTACACTGTTATACAAGCTGTACACTCACTACATTACATTGTAGCAAAGTGTCATTTCTTCAGTGTTGTCACATGAAAAGATATACTCAAATATTTACAAAAATGTGAGGGGTGTACTCACTTTTGTGAGATACTGTGTGGGTGTGTGTGTGTATATATATATATATATATATATATATATATATATACATACACTACCAGTCAAAAGTTTATTTTTACAATTTTTTACATTGTGGAATAATAGTGAAGACATCAAAACTATGAAATAACACATATGGAATCATGTAGTAACCAAAGAAAGTGTTAAACAAATCAAAATATATTTGAGATTCTTCAAATAGCCACCCTTGGCCTTGATGACCGCTTTCCACACTCTCAACCAGTGTTATAATGATGTGCAAGTAGTTACAAAAAGGAAAATAAATAAACATAAATATGGGTTGTATTTACAATGGTGTTTGTTCTTCACTGGTTGTCCTTTTCTTGTGGCAACAGGTCACAAATCTTGCTGCTGTGATGGCACACTGTGGTATTTCACCCAATAGAAAAGGGAGTTGTTTTCAAATTCTTTGTGGGTATGTGTAATCTGAGGGAAGTTAATGTCTCATACATTTGGTCATAGATTTGGCAGGAGGTTAGGAAGTGCAGCTCAGTTTCCACCTCATTTTGTGGGCAGTGTGCACATAGCCTGTCTTCTCTTGAGAGCCAGGTCTGCCTACGGCGGCCTTTCTCAATAGCAAGGCTATGATCACTGAGTCTGTACATAGTCAAATATGTCCTTAATTTTGGGTCAGTCACAGCGGTCAGGTATTCTGCCACTGTGTACGGTCTGTTGAGGGCCAAATAGCATTCTAGTTTGCTCTGTTTTTTTGTTGTTGATTCTTTCCAATGTGTCAAGTAATTATCGTTTTGTTTTCTCATGATTTGGTTGGGTCTAATTGTGTTGCTTTCCGGGGGCCCCTGGGTCTCTCTCTCTCTCGACCCCCTCTCTCTCTCGCTCTCTCTCTCGACCCTCTCTCTCTCATGGTCGTAGAGGAAATTCTTAGCTCTTCACAGTCAACAGCAATTAACCTGCATACAATACTGTTGAGGAAATACTTGTTTCCCACTACGTCCCCAACCATTTGTTTTCCCCACCCAACACGCGTGCATCAGTATGGGTGTATTGGCCTGTATGTGGTTGAACGGTAGTCTGTAATATGCATAGTGATTACAGAGCAGTGAGGATACATTATCATTATGTTGTCTAGCTACGCTAGTGTCTCCCTCCGAGCCGCCTAACCACTGCCTCCCATACACACACGTGCGGACTGCTCTAACACTGTTAAAGCCCTCAGCACTTTTTTTTTATAGCGCTGAGCTTCCAAGTTGTGAGCGTGAATAAAGGCTATAAATGGTGTTTGTCTAAGTACAGAGGGATGACTCAGGAGAGTGTAGCACCGCTGTGATGATCCGCTCCCACTAGCACAACCCTGTTGAGAGACACACATACACACACACACACAGCTGTTGAGAGGTGCGTAGTGGGGGTAAAGCCTTATAGACCCCAGTTAGATAGCTGTCCTGATGTCCAAATCCCACCGTTAAACCTTTTTCTAATGAAGTCACACTGACACACTCAACCCTGCTGTTGTTAGTGATGTCACAATCATCACTCAGCAGTTTGTGATGATGTCATAATGATAGCTCGGCAGTTTGATGATCACAAAGATGGCTCTTCAGTTTGTGATGTCACAAAGATGGCTCTGCAGTTTGCCTTGGCAGTTTGATGTCAGAAAGATGGCTCTGCAGTTTCTGATGTCACGAAGATGGCTCTGCAGTTTGGCTTGGCAGTTTGTCACAAAGATGGCTCGGCAGTTCGTGATGTCACCATGATAGATGTTAATGATGTCACAATTACAGGTCACCTGTTTTGGACATCATTGGGTTGTAGACTAGTGTTTAGAAGTTTGTGACGTTCTTCTTGACAGGGGCCTATCAATCCCCGTTCAGACCAGGAACCCAGGTTGTCTCCGTTGGCCAGAAGAAGTCCCCTTTTGAAGACCAGCAGGGCCAGGATATAGCACCAATCAGCCTGCTATCCTAATCCAGGGCTATATCACGTATTCTATACAGACCGGAAGAGCCCAAGCTGGAATGCTTTTTGCCCCAGTATATGACAGGACCATAAAAGTCCAGATCCACATACCACCTCTTGACCACAGATGGTGGCAAGCCTTTTTCTAAGAAAATAGGCCTACTCATTCAACAATGGACCAATATGTCGTCTAAAACACAGCATATCAAACCTGAAGGACTCATCAAATGTGTAAAGTATGCTGTGTGATATTGAGTTTTTCCTATGTTATTACAAGGTAAAATATACTTATTACAAGTAACCATGCAATGTGTAACCTAACCAAGGCCTACAATCACTATTGGACTGTTTCTGTGAGTGTATTTACATTTAATATGTGTATGGTACATGAAGAACATGCTATGGACACTTATTGACAAATCCCTAATTTCTCCAATTGGCACAAACATGCCAGTGCTAGAAGAGGTCAGAGGTCAGCTTGGATGACTCTCTTCCCCTTTTGGCGCTTGAACCAATCAGCAGGGTTAGATGGTTTGGCGGGACATTTTGAGCACCTCCCTCAAATGGAATGTTTCGCACCTCAGTTCCAGTGAATGTTCTGTCTGACAGACGTGACTGTCGAAACGACTTCTGGACAAACCACCCAAAGACTTACTCTTGCGAGTTTTTCCATTTGAAGCCGAGCTAAGGAATCCGGATCATCAGCTCGCATCCGACTGATCCCGTCTAGATCGCTATCATTCCTCGCCAAACCGACGTTGGACCCTGTTCCGCCTTGCGCAGCCTTGGACTACCCGGCGTCGGCGCGCCTTTCTGAGTCTCCTTGCGTGAAGCCGACTCACCGTCAGATAGTGCTGTCATCTGACCAGAGACCCCCATTCCATCTATTGACTTCTGTAACTATACAGCTAATTGCCTTTTCTCTCTTGCACTGGCATGATGTGTAATGTTGTCGCTCTTTTAGGTTAAGGAACTGCATAACTTTAACACTGAAGATGCACTATGCAGAAATCGCTCCGCCATTTTGTGGTTGCTAAAAATTCTTAATAGTTCGCCTCATTTCAATTTGTGACAAAACAAGCAAGTGCAGTGTAGAGAATCGTTGTACCATCTAAACCGCTGTGAAATATATTTTCCATGACCAAATAATATTGTGTTTTCAGCTGTTTTTGAAGCTGGTGTACAAAACTGAAAGCAAAAGATGCAAAAAAAAACGAAACTTAAAGTAAAGATTCACCCATTTTGAATGTTTTATATTGTTTTTGTGCATCAAATCTATCGGTTTCCGGGGTCATTACATGTTTTCATGTGTATCTCCTGAGCTATTGCCGTTCAAGTAGGCACTGCGATAACGCTGCTCCCACTACACTGGAAGTTAATAGGAATACGACTTTTAGATCGTGAAAACGTCTATCATACATGTCAGATTTCAATACTGGCCGATTGTCATAACGCAGGTGGTTGTTTTCTCTCGAATGAGCCATTGATCATATTTTTAGCGTTATTCCTACCTTGAGAAATGTGTAATTTTAACAGAGGGTCCAACACATTCCTCCTGTTTGTCTGCCTCTTCAGTCCAGGGTGCGTTGCATGGTGCCGTTGTGAATGTCAGACTCCACTCTGCGAGGCACATGGATCTGCAGGTTGAACATGGTGAGAGTGTAGACTCCTACATTGATAGTGCAGTTTGTTTAGGCGATTTTTACAGCTAACTGCTGTAGCTGCTTCACATGCTGATATTGACTTTGACATTATTGTCAAAGCTACCTACTAGCTAGCTAGCTAGGCAGCAAGCCCATAGAGAGCATTGCATTGTGGGTTTTGTTGTCAACTTGAGCTGCAACAGATTTCCACAACGCTTTTCACATTCACAATGTTTCCTCCATTCTTTCGTGGTGTGCCCCTGTGTGACCTGTTAAGGAATAGTATTGAGTGTGTAAATGTTGCTCCATCCAAATTAAGAATATCGCCCTCTAACAATTTGCTGGTAAACAACCTATTGAAATCATATTTTTCTCCTGTATTGGTCATATGCAATTATCATTCATCCTGCAACCATTGATTCATTTGACTATTTTTAAAAAATTATTCAGCTTTTGTATTTGACCTGTTGTGTTTCTCTGATACAAGACAAGCTCTAGAAAACGCTACCAATTCACAAATCTGATATTAGGCTCATCAGATATATCTTCAGATGAATCAATTATTACTATTTTTGTGTTATTGTTAAGATAACGCATATGTCAGGCCTTCGTACAATACCGTATCATTGTCCAGTAATGGACTGGTGCCCCCGATTTTCTTTATAACAAATATTCATTATCCTTATAGATTAATCTATAGTTAAACGTCGTCCAGGGTAGGGGAAGGAATGGCCGGCAGGGATGTAGCTCAGTTGGTAGAGCATGGCGTTCGCAACGCCAGGATTGTGGGTTCCATTCCCACGGGGGGCCAGTATGAAAATGTTTGCACTCACTAACTGTAAGTCACTCTGGATAAGAGCGTCTGCTAAATGACTAAAATGTACCAAAGACATTGGTTTCCATGGTTTCCAGGTGTTCCATTCCATTCCATTCCATTTGCTCCGTTCCGGTCATTATTATGAGCCGTCCTCCCCCCTCAGCAGCTTCCTGTGGGGTGCCTGAGCGGCAATCAAACCCTCGACCCTTGGCATTGCAAGTGCCTTGCTCTAGGGCCTAAGAAGAGACAGTAGAGGCCCCCTCTGGATAAGAGCGTCTGCTAAAATGACTAAAAATGTAAACTCTTGACCAATATCCCCTACTGTGTCACGATGGTACAGTGACAGTCCCACGATGGATATGATATTGTGTTGTGGCCTCTAGTACTTTTACAAATAGTTGTTCCTAGACAGTGAATCCTCTAGATTCTAGGGCACGGCACCATGGGGTGTCCCAAGATGCTCTCTGATCCGTGTCTCCTGGACTCGGCCTCCTCCGCCGGCTCCTATCACTCCCTCCCTCCCTCTCTGTTTGTCTGTTATCTCTATCTGCAGGAATGTGTTTTGGGTGCATCATTATGTATATAAACAAACACTTAGTCTGCTAGCTATTTTGTTTTAACCCACTCTAAACGCTAAGGCTCAATCCCAATAGCCCCCTTAGGGGGCAGGTCAGCAACCAGACAGACGGTCAGGTCAGCCACAGTCAGAACCGTGCACTAGGCCTATCTATCAGTATAGGCAGGTCAGCCACAGTCAGAACCGTGCACTAGGCCTATCTATCAGTATAGGCAGGTCGGTCACCAGACAGTCAGAACCGTGCACTAGGCCTATCTATCAGTATAGGCAGGTCAGCCACCAGACAGACAGTCAGAACCGTGCACTAGGCCTATCTATCAGTATAGGCAGGTCAGCCACCAGACAGACAGAACCCTGCACTAGGTCTATCTATCAGTATAGGCAGGTCGGTCACCAGACAGTCAGAACCGTGCACTAGGCCTATCTATCAGTATAGGCAGGTCAGCCACCAGACAGTCAGAACCCTGCACTAGGTCTATCTATCAGTATAGGCAGGTCAGCCACCAGACAGACAGAACCCTGCACTAGGTCTATCTATCAGTATAGGCAGGTCAGCCACCAGACAGACAGAACCCTGCACTAGGTCTATCTATCAGTATAGGCAGGTCAGCCACCAGACAGTCAGAACCCTGCACTAGGTCTATCTATCAGTATAGGCAGGTCAGCCACCAGACAGTCAGAACCGTGCACTAGGCCTATCTATCAGTATAGGCAGGTCAGCCACCAGACAGTCAGAACCGTGCACTAGGCCTATCTATCAGTATAGGCAGGTCAGCCACCAGACAGACAGTCAGAACCGTGCACTAGGTCTATCTATCAGTATAGGCAGGTCAGCCACCAGACAGTCAGAACCGTGCACTAGGCCTATCTATCAGTATAGGCAGGTCAGCCACCAGACAGTCAGAACCGTGCACTAGGTCTATCTATCAGTATAGGCAGGTCAGCCACCAGACAGTCAGAACCGTGCACTAGGCCTATCTATCAGTATAGGCAGGTCAGCCACCAGACAGACAGTCAGAACCGTGCACTAGGTCTATCTATCAGTATAGGCAGGTCAGCCACCAGACAGTCAGAACCCTGCACTAGGCCCATCTATCAGTATAGGCAGGTCAGCCACCAGACAGTCAGAACCGTGCACTAGGCCTATCTATCAGTATAGGCAGGTCAGTCACCAGACAGTCAGAACCGTGCACTAGGCCTATCTATCAGTATAGGCAGGTCAGCCACCAGACAGTCAGAACCGTGCACTAGGCCTATCTATCAGTATAGGCAGGTCAGCCACCAGACAGTCAGAACCGTGCACTAGGTCTATCTATCAGTATAGGCAGGTCAGTCACCAGACAGTCAGAACCGTGCACTAGGCCTATCTATCAGTATAGGCAGGTCAGCCACCAGACAGTCAGAACCGTGCACTAGGCCTATCTATCAGTATAGGCAGGTCGATCACCAGACAGTCAGAACCGTGCACTAGGTCTATCGATCAGTATAGGCAGGTCGGTCACCAGACAGTCAAAACCGTGCACTAGGCCTATCTATCAGTATAGGCAGGTCAGCCACCAGACAGACAGTCAGAACCGTGCAATTTCTTGGCTTGGAATGTCTTACAACTTCAGTAAAACAGGGTTATCATCAATGAATAGGCCAGGATATTGAGATGAGCGAGATGCAACACTTCGCTCTCACACAGTAACACACAGTATCTGGTCACGCATCACGCTGTTCACAGCCATGGTAGACGGGGGCAACAAAAAGCAGCAGAGAAGTTGAGCCTCGCTCTTCAAAGCACTTAGCAGCTGCAGAAATAGACAGAAATAGACTCTATGCTGTTTACGTTCTGCGTCTGTTTCATATCGCTGATTGAGGCCTTTTATAGCCTATAGTCTAGTTATAACACCTATAGTCTAGTTATAACACCTATAGTCTAGTTATAACACCTATAGTCTAGTTATAACACCTATAGTCTAGTTATAACACCTATAGTCTAGTTATAGTCTAGTTATAACACCTATAGTCTAGTTATAACACCTATAGTCTAGTTATAGTCTAGTTATAACACCTATAGTCTAGTTATAACACCTATAGTCTAGTTATAACACCTATAGTCTAGTTATAACACCTATAGTCTAGTTATAACGCCTATAGTCTAGTTATAACACCTATAGTCTAGTTATAACGCCTATAGTCTAGTTATAACGCCTATAGTCTAGTTATAACGCCTATAGTCTAGTTATAACGCCTATAGTCTAGTTATAACGCCTATAGTCTAGTTATAACGCCTATAGTCTAGTTATAGTCTAGTTATAACGCCTATAGTCTAGTTATAACACCTATAGTCTAGTTATAACACATAGTCTAGTTATAACGCCTATAGTCTAGTTATAACGCCTATAGTCTAGTTATAGTCTAGTTATAACACCTATAGTCTAGTTTTAACACCTATAGTTTAGTTATAACACATAGTCTAGTTATAACGCCTATAGTCTAGTTATAGTCTAGTTATAACACCTGTAGTCTAGTTATAACACCTATAGTCTAGTTATAACGCCTATAGTCTAGTTATAACGCCTATAGTCTAGTTATAACACCTATAGTCTAGTTATAACGCCTATAGTCTAGTTATAATGCCTATAGTCTAGTTATAACGCCTATAGTCTAGTTATAACACCTATAGTCTAGTTATAACACCTATAGTCTAGTTATAGTCTAGTTATAACACCTATAGTCTAGTTATAACACCTATAGTCTAGTTATAACACCTATATTCTAGTTATAGTCTAGTTATAACACCTATAGTCTAGTTATAGTCTAGTTATAACACCTATAGTCTAGTTATAACACCTATAGTCTAGTTATAACACCTATAGTCTAGTTATAACACCTATAATCTAGTTATAACACCTATAGTCTAGTTATAGTCTAGTTATAACACCTATAGTCTAGTTATAACACCTATAGTCTAGTTATAACACCTATAGTCTAGTTATAACGCCTATAGTCTAGTTATAACGCCTATAGTCTAGTTATAGTCTAGTTATAACACCTATAGTCTAGTTTTAACACCTATAGTTTAGTTATAACACATAGTCTAGTTATAACGCCTATAGTCTAGTTATAGTCTAGTTATAACACCTATAGTCTAGTTATAACGCCTATAGTCTAGTTATAATGCCTATAGTCTAGTTATAACGCCTATAGTCTAGTTATAACACCTATAGTCTAGTTATAACACCTATAGTCTAGTTATAACACCTATAGTCTAGTTATAACACCTATAGTCTAGTTATAGTCTAGTTATAACGCCTATAGTCTAGTTATAACGCCAATAGTCTAGTTATAACGCCTATAGTCTAGTTATAATCTAGTTAAAACACCTATAGTCTAGTTATAACGCCTATAGTCTAGTTATAGTCTAGTTAAAACACCTATAGTCTAGTTATAACGCCTATAGTCTAGTTATAACGCCAATAGTCTAGTTATAATGCCTATAGTCTAGTTATAATCTAGTTAAAACACCTATAGTCTAGTTATAACGCCTATAGTCTAGTTATAGTCTAGTTAAAACACCTATAGTCTAGTTATAGTCTAGTTATAACACCTATAGTCTAGTTATAACGCCTATAGTCTAGTTATAACACCTATAGTCTAGTTATAATCTAGTTAAAACACCTATAGTCTAGTCATAACAAGGAAAATAATATGTTTTGTGATAACTGCACTGTAATGGCTTCTTGGTAGCTCGTTATGAGGATGGAAGGTAGGTTCCCAATCTGGGCTAGCTGCCTAGTAGTAGTATTATTATTTTTATGGGGGGGGGGGGGGATTTTAAATTTTGTGGAGGGGAGGGGGGGAGAATCTAAAACAAATACACTTTTTCGGTTAGATTTTTCTTAACTTTAAGGATCCCACCCCATAAAGAACAATGACAACTGATTTAAATGTTTATATCACTATATCCTCCACTACACAATAAGCAAGAAAATAGTTTATAATGTTACAAAATTGTACATTCAATTTGCAATACATGCTTTAGCTAGCTAACGTTTCACAAGATGACAGCCTGGTTTTCTGTACAGCTAGTTGACCAATGTTGTCTAGTCAGCTAGCTTGCTAAATAGCGATTTTTGTAAATTAACTGTACAACTCCAAAAAATGCATAATCATTTGTCTCTACATTAACTGACATATTCCTCTTTTAACTGTATGTTGTTTTGCATGTATCGTTGTGAAGTTATAATTACTTACATCTGTTTCCGTTCTAGTATTTCTGTCAGCCATCTGCCTGGAGCAGCTTTTAGAGCCTGGGGTCGCAGTGCATTATGGGAGTTGTGATAGGAAGTCTGCACGTCGATTCACTTCGTTTGGAGGGCCAACTTAGAGGGCTGAAAAGGGTACTACCCATCACTCAGTTGAATTGGAACTCCGACTCGATGCGGCTCAAGGGACCAACAGGTTCTACAGCTACGGAGTGTGTTGTCTCTCCCTCCTCTCTCCGTACTGATAGCTTGTTTGTCCAGCTGGTGTATTATTACTGAACAACAATATAAACTGTAAAGTGTTGGTCCCTATGTTTCATGAGCTGAAATAAAAGATCCCAGAAATGTTCCATACGCACAAAAAAGCTTATTTCTCTCAAAATGTTGTGCACTAATTTGTTTACATCCCTGTTAGTGAGCATTTCTCCTTTGCCAAGATAATCCATCCACCTGACAGGTGTGGCATATCAAGAAGCTGATTAAACAGCATGATCATTACACAGGTGCTCTAAAATGTGCAGTTTTGTCACACAACACAATGCCACAGATGTCTTAAGTTTTTAAGGGAGCGTGCAATTGGCATGCTGACTGCAGCAATGTCCACCAGAGCTATTGCCGGAGAATTGAATGTTAATTTCTCTACCATAAGCCGCCTGAACATCATTTTAGAGAATTTGGCAGTACGTCCAACCTGGACTCACAACCGCAGACCACGTGTGTATGGCGTCGTGTGGGGGCGAGCGGTTTGCTGATGTCAACGTTGTGGACAGAGTGTCCCATGGTGGCTGTGGGGTTATGGTATGGGCAGGTGTAAGCTAAGGACAACTAACACAATTACATTGCGTTTATATTTTTGTTCAGTATAGGTTGGACCCAGCTGTGGGGCTGTTCTCCGATGTACTCCATTTAAACCACATGATTGTTATTATTGTCATTTAGCGCCGCATGTTTCTCACAGCCGCAGTGGTAAGGTGACGAAGGGATACATGTTCTTGTCATTGTGAGCGCCTGCTTGTTTCTGCCTTCTAGTTCATGTCAACATAGCTACTCCCATCTAACACTGTACTATGCTGTGCCAGGCACCAAGCTATCTATGAGCGAATGCATGCTTATGTTTGTGTGTGTACGTGCTCTCTCGCTCTCTCTCGCTCTGTGTGTGTGTGTGTTTCACTAGCATGGGAAGTGTCATGAAATATGAGATACAACGTGTGTGTATGTGTTGAATGGAGAAATAAAAGTATTGCACGTGCGCCATATGTGGACATGATAGGAATAATTTGTGGGGGACTTTTAGTTTGACGAGGTTAGCAGAGAGGAAGTGGATCTGCAATAGACTGTTTAATAATACGATCCTTTAGATATTTTGTCTCAAATTCCCCCTGTCGTAATGACCAACCGTCCTACCCACCGTTACAATAAGTTGAAATGGAATTGTATTTAACTTCTGGCTTCCC
The DNA here is from genome assembly GCF_020615455.1 of Coregonus clupeaformis. NCBI lineage: Eukaryota > Metazoa > Chordata > Actinopteri > Salmoniformes > Salmonidae > Coregonus > Coregonus clupeaformis. Next base: position 61,805 of record NW_025535581.1, read on the forward strand.
ACTGACTGTTTTTGTGCAACCCAATACAATAGAAAGCAACGGTAGCGTATGTAAATACACCCAGGTTGCTAAAAGCAGCTCAGTAGGATTCAGAGAACAGCTAGAAGGAGCTGTGGAGAACAGGGGCAATATGTATCTCAGTAGGATTCAGAGAACAGCTAGAAGGAGCTGTGGAGAACAGGGGCAATATGTATCTCAGTAGGATTCAGAGAACAGCTAGAAGGAGCTGTGGAGAACAGGGGCAATATGTATCTCAGTAGGATTCAGAGAACAGCTAGAAGGAGCTGTGGAGAACAGGGGCAATATGTATCTCAGTAGGATTCAGAGAACAGCTAGAAGGAGCTGTGGAGAACAGGGGCAATATGTATCTCAGTAGGATTCAGAGAACAGCTAGAAGGAGCTGTGGAGAACAGGGGCAATATGTATCTCAGTAGGATTCAGAGAACAGCTAGAAGGAGCTGTGGAGAACAGGGGCAATATGTATCTCAGTAGGATTCAGAGAACAGCTAGAAGGAGCTGTGGAGAACAGGGGCAATATGTATCTCAGTAGGATTCAGAGAACAGCTAGAAGGAGCTGTGGAGAACAGGGGCAATATGTATCTCAGTAGGATTCAGAGAACAGCTAGAAGGAGCTGTGGAGAACAGGGGCAATATGTATCTCAGTAGGATTCAGAGAACAGCTAGAAGGAGCTGTGGAGAACAGGGGCAATATGTATCTCAGTAGGATTCAGAGAACAGCTAGAAGGAGCTGTGGAGAACAGGGGCAATATGTATCTCAGTAGGATTCAGAGAACAGCTAGAAGGAGCTGTGGAGAACAGGGGCAATATGTATCTCAGTAGGATTCAGAGAACAGCTAGAAGGAGCTGTGGAGAACAGGGGCAATATGTATCTCAGTAGGATTCAGAGAACAGCTAGAAGGAGCTGTGGAGAACAGGGGCAATATGTATCTCAGTAGGATTCAGAGAACAGCTAGAAGGAGCTGTGGAGAACAGGGGCAATATGTATCTCAGTAGGATTCAGAGAACAGCTAGAAGGAGCTGTGGAGAACAGGGGCAATATGTATCTCAGTAGGATTCAGAGAACAGCTAGAAGGAGCTGTGGAGAACAGGGGCAATATGTATCTCAGTAGGATTCAGAGAACAGCTAGAAGGAGCTGTGGAGAACAGGGGCAATATGTATCTCAGTAGGATTCAGAGAACAGCTAGAAGGAGCTGTGGAGAACAGGGGCAATATGTATCTCAGTAGGATTCAGAGAACAGCTAGAAGGAGCTGTGGAGAACAGGGGCAATATGTATCTCAGTAGGATTCAGAGAACAGCTAGAAGGAGCTGTGGAGAACAGGGGCAATATGTATCTCAGTAGGATTCAGAGAACAGCTAGAAGGAGCTGTGGAGAACAGGGGCAATATGTATCTCAGTAGGATTCAGAGAACAGCTAGAAGGAGCTGTGGAGAACAGGGGGCAATATGTATCTCAGTAGGATTCAGAGAACAGCTAGAAGGAGCTGTGGAGAACAGGGGGCAATATGTATCTCAGTAGGATTCAGAGAACAGCTAGAAGGAGCTGTGGAGAACAGGGGCAATATGTATCTCAGTAGGATTCAGAGAACAGCTAGAAGGAGCTGTGGAGAACAGGGGCAATATGTATCTCAGTAGGATTCAGAGAACAGCTAGAAGGAGCTGTGGAGAACAGGGGCAATATGTATCTCAGTAGGATTCAGAGAACAGCTAGAAGGAGCTGTGGAGAACAGGGGCAATATGTATCTCAGTAGGATTCAGAGAACAGCTAGAAGGAGCTGTGGAGAACAGGGGCAATATGTATCTCAGTAGGATTCAGAGAACAGCTAGAAGGAGCTGTGGAGAACAGGGCAATATGTATCTCAGTAGGATTCAGAGAACAGCTAGAAGGAGCTGTGGAGAACAGGGGCAATATGTATCTCAGTAGGATTCAGAGAACAGCTAGAAGGAGCTGTGGAGAACAGGGGCAATATGTATCTCAGTAGGATTCAGAGAACAGCTAGAAGGAGCTGTGGAGAACAGGGGCAATATGTATCTCAGTAGGATTCAGAGAACAGCTAGAAGGAGCTGTGGAGAACAGGGGCAATATGTATCTCAGTAGGATTCAGAGAACAGCTAGAAGGAGCTGTGGAGAACAGAGGGCAATATGTATCTCAGTAGGATTCAGAGAACAGCTAGAAGGAGCTGTGGAGAACAGGGGCAATATGTATCTCAGTAGGATTCAGAGAACAGCTAGAAGGAGCTGTGGAGAACAGGGGCAATATGTATCTCAGTAGGATTCAGAGAACAGCTAGAAGGAGCTGTGGAGAACAGGGGCAATATGTATCTCAGTAGGATTCAGAGAACAGCTAGAAGGAGCTGTGGAGAACAGGGGCAATATGTATCTCAGTAGGATTCAGAGAACAGCTAGAAGGAGCTGTGGAGAACAGGGGCAATATGTATCTCAGTAGGATTCAGAGAACAGCTAGAAGGAGCTGTGGAGAACAGGGGCAATATGTATCTCAGTAGGATTCAGAGAACAGCTAGAAGGAGCTGTGGAGAACAGGGGCAATATGTATCTCAGTAGGATTCAGAGAACAGCTAGAAGGAGCTGTGGAGAACAGGGGCAATATGTATCTCAGTAGGATTCAGAGAACAGCTAGAAGGAGCTGTGGAGAACAGGGGGCAATATGTATCTCAGTAGGATTCAGAGAACAGCTAGAAGGAGCTGTGGAGAACAGGGGCAATATGTATCTCAGTAGGATTCAGAGAACAGCTAGAAGGAGCTGTGGAGAACAGGGGCAATATGTATCTCAGTAGGATTCAGAGAACAGCTAGAAGGAGCTGTGGAGAACAGGGGCAATATGTATCTCAGTAGGATTCAGAGAACAGCTAGAAGGAGCTGTGGAGAACAGGGGCAATATGTATCTCAGTAGGATTCAGAGAACAGCTAGAAGGAGCTGTGGAGAACAGGGGCAATATGTATCTCAGTAGGATTCAGAGAACAGCTAGAAGGAGCTGTGGAGAACAGGGGGCAATATGTATCTCAGTAGGATTCAGAGAACAGCTAGAAGGAGCTGTGGAGAACAGGGGCAATATGTATCTCAGTAGGATTCAGAGAACAGCTAGAAGGAGCTGTGGAGAACAGGGGCAATATGTATCTCAGTAGGATTCAGAGAACAGCTAGAAGGAGCTGTGGAGAACAGGGGCAATATGTATCTCAGTAGGATTCAGAGAACAGCTAGAAGGAGCTGTGGAGAACAGGGCAATATGTATCTCAGTAGGATTCAGAGAACAGCTAGAAGGAGCTGTGGAGAACAGGGGCAATATGTATCTCAGTAGGATTCAGAGAACAGCTAGAAGGAGCTGTGGAGAACAGGGGCAATATGTATCTCAGTAGGATTCAGAGAACAGCTAGAAGGAGCTGTGGAGAACAGGGGCAATATGTATCTCAGTAGGATTCAGAGAACAGCTAGAAGGAGCTGTGGAGAACAGGGGCAATATGTATCTCAGTAGGATTCAGAGAACAGCTAGAAGGAGCTGTGGAGAACAGGGGCAATATGTATCTCAGTAGGATTCAGAGAACAGCTAGAAGGAGCTGTGGAGAACAGGGGCAATATGTATCTCAGTAGGATTCAGAGAACAGCTAGAAGGAGCTGTGGAGAACAGGGGCAATATGTATCTCAGTAGGATTCAGAGAACAGCTAGAAGGAGCTGTGGAGAACAGGGGCAATATGTATCTCAGTAGGATTCAGAGAACAGCTAGAAGGAGCTGTGGAGAACAGGGGCAATATGTATCTCAGTAGGATTCAGAGAACAGCTAGAAGGAGCTGTGGAGAACAGGGGCAATATGTATCTCAGTAGGATTCAGAGAACAGCTAGAAGGAGCTGTGGAGAACAGGGGCAATATGTATCTCAGTAGGATTCAGAGAACAGCTAGAAGGAGCTGTGGAGAACAGGGGCAATATGTATCTCAGTAGGATTCAGAGAACAGCTAGAAGGAGCTGTGGAGAACAGGGGCAATATGTATCTCAGTAGGATTCAGAGAACAGCTAGAAGGAGCTGTGGAGAACAGGGGCAATATGTATCTCAGTAGGATTCAGAGAACAGCTAGAAGGAGCTGTGGAGAACAGGGCAATATGTATCTCAGTAGGATTCAGAGAACAGCTAGAAGGAGCTGTGGAGAACAGGGGCAATATGTATCTCAGTAGGATTCAGAGAACAGCTAGAAGGAGCTGTGGAGAACAGGGGCAATATGTATCTCAGTAGGATTCAGAGAACAGCTAGAAGGAGCTGTGGAGAACAGGGGCAATATGTATCTCAGTAGGATTCAGAGAACAGCTAGAAGGAGCTGTGGAGAACAGGGGCAATATGTATCTCAGTAGGATTCAGAGAACAGCTAGAAGGAGCTGTGGAGAACAGGGGCAATATGTATCTCAGTAGGATTCAGAGAACAGCTAGAAGGAGCTGTGGAGAACAGGGGCAATATGTATCTCAGTAGGATTCAGAGAACAGCTAGAAGGAGCTGTGGAGAACAGGGGCAATATGTATCTCAGTAGGATTCAGAGAACAGCTAGAAGGAGCTGTGGAGAACAGGGGCAATATGTATCTCAGTAGGATTCAGAGAACAGCTAGAAGGAGCTGTGGAGAACAGGGGCAATATGTATCTCAGTAGGATTCAGAGAACAGCTAGAAGGAGCTGTGGAGAACAGGGGCAATATGTATCTCAGTAGGATTCAGAGAACAGCTAGAAGGAGCTGTGGAGAACAGGGGCAATATGTATCTCAGTAGGATTCAGAGAACAGCTAGAAGGAGCTGTGGAGAACAGGGGCAATATGTATCTCAGTAGGATTCAGAGAACAGCTAGAAGGAGCTGTGGAGAACAGGGGCAATATGTATCTCAGTAGGATTCAGAGAACAGCTAGAAGGAGCTGTGGAGAACAGGGGCAATATGTATCTCAGTAGGATTCAGAGAACAGCTAGAAGGAGCTGTGGAGAACAGGGGCAATATGTATCTCAGTAGGATTCAGAGAACAGCTAGAAGGAGCTGTGGAGAACAGGGGCAATATGTATCTCAGTAGGATTCAGAGAACAGCTAGAAGGAGCTGTGGAGAACAGGGGCAATATGTATCTCAGTAGGATTCAGAGAACAGCTAGAAGGAGCTGTGGAGAACAGGGGCAATATGTATCTCAGTAGGATTCAGAGAACAGCTAGAAGGAGCTGTGGAGAACAGGGGCAATATGTATCTCAGTAGGATTCAGAGAACAGCTAGAAGGAGCTGTGGAGAACAGGGGCAATATGTATCTCAGTAGGATTCAGAGAACAGCTAGAAGGAGCTGTGGAGAACAGGGGCAATATGTATCTCAGTAGGATTCAGAGAACAGCTAGAAGGAGCTGTGGAGAACAGGGGCAATATGTATCTCAGTAGGATTCAGAGAACAGCTAGAAGGAGCTGTGGAGAACAGGGGCAATATGTATCTCAGTAGGATTCAGAGAACAGCTAGAAGGAGCTGTGGAGAACAGGGGCAACATGTATCTCAGTAGGATTCAGAGAACAGCTAGAAGGAGCTGTGGAGAACAGGGGCAATATGTATCTCAGTAGGATTCAGAGAACAGCTAGAAGGAGCTGTGGAGAACAGGGGCAATATGTATCTCAGTAGGATTCAGAGAACAGCTAGAAGGAGCTGTGGAGAACAGGGGCAATATGTATCTCAGTAGGATTCAGAGAACAGCTAGAAGGAGCTGTGGAGAACAGGGGCAATATGTATCTCAGTAGGATTCAGAGAACAGCTAGAAGGAGCTGTGGAGAACAGGGGCAATATGTATCTCAGTAGGATTCAGAGAACAGCTAGAAGGAGCTGTGGAGAACAGGGGCAATATGTATCTCAGTAGGATTCAGAGAACAGCTAGAAGGAGCTGTGGAGAACAGGGGCAATATGTATCTCAGTAGGATTCAGAGAACAGCTAGAAGGAGCTGTGGAGAACAGGGGCAATATGTATCTCAGTAGGATTCAGAGAACAGCTAGAAGGAGCTGTGGAGAACAGGGGCAATATGTATCTCAGTAGGATTCAGAGAACAGCTAGAAGGAGCTGTGGAGAACAGGGCAATATGTATCTCAGTAGGATTCAGAGAACAGCTAGAAGGAGCTGTGGAGAACAGGGGCAATATGTATCTCAGTAGGATTCAGAGAACAGCTAGAAGGAGCTGTGGAGAACAGGGGCAATATGTATCTCAGTAGGATTCAGAGAACAGCTAGAAGGAGCTGTGGAGAACAGGGGCAATATGTATCTCAGTAGGATTCAGAGAACAGCTAGAAGGAGCTGTGGAGAACAGGGGCAATATGTATCTCAGTAGGATTCAGAGAACAGCTAGAAGGAGCTGTGGAGAACAGGGGCAATATGTATCTCAGTAGGATTCAGAGAACAGCTAGAAGGAGCTGTGGAGAACAGGGGCAATATGTATCTCAGTAGGATTCAGAGAACAGCTAGAAGGAGCTGTGGAGAACAGGGGCAATATGTATCTCAGTAGGATTCAGAGAACAGCTAGAAGGAGCTGTGGAGAACAGGGGCAATATGTATCTCAGTAGGATTCAGAGAACAGCTAGAAGGAGCTGTGGAGAACAGGGGCAATATGTATCTCAGTAGGATTCAGAGAACAGCTAGAAGGAGCTGTGGAGAACAGGGGCAATATGTATCTCAGTAGGATTCAGAGAACAGCTAGAAGGAGCTGTGGAGAACAGGGGCAATATGTATCTCAGTAGGATTCAGAGAACAGCTAGAAGGAGCTGTGGAGAACAGGGGCAATATGTATCTCAGTAGGATTCAGAGAACAGCTAGAAGGAGCTGTGGAGAACAGGGGCAATATGTATCTCAGTAGGATTCAGAGAACAGCTAGAAGGAGCTGTGGAGAACAGGGGCAATATGTATCTCAGTAGGATTCAGAGAACAGCTAGAAGGAGCTGTGGAGAACAGGGGCAATATGTATCTCAGTAGGATTCAGAGAACAGCTAGAAGGAGCTGTGGAGAACAGGGGCAATATGTATCTCAGTAGGATTCAGAGAACAGCTAGAAGGAGCTGTGGAGAACAGGGGCAATATGTATCTCGTCTGAGTAGGAGTGCTGGTCTAGGTTCAGTTTTGCTTTACAGATCACAATAGGTAAGATTACTTGGACAGGAGGGCAACTTGATCCTAGGCCAGCACTCCTACTCTGTGGTCAAGATGAGCTAATCCGCACAGTGCCTTGCCTTAGGTCTCGACCTAAGTTCAATGTAAAGTCCGGACTGGAGTGGAGCGGTGATGATGTCATGGTGTGGGTCTAGTAGGAGATGAATGGAATGCTGACTGTGGTCCGTCTCATCTCTGCCTCTCTTGTCTTTTCTACAGGGATAATTAACTCATTTAGGCTAGGTCTGCAGCAGGAGACCTAGTAGTAGTAACAGTAGTAGTAGTAACAGTAGTAGTAGTAACAGTAGTAGTAGTAACAGTAGTAACAGTAGTAGTAGTAGTAACAGTAGTAGTAGTAGTTTAACTAGAGTGCTGTGTTTTCCCTAGCACTTAGAGTAGGCCAGGTTTTCTCCTTTGCCTTGCTCAGGTGCTATTTGATTCTGAACGCTAGTGGGGAACACATATACAGTGAGGGGGAAAAAGTATTTGACCCCCTGCTCATTTTGTACGTTTGCCCACTGACAAAGAAATGATCAGTCTATAATTTTAATGGTAGGTTTATTTGAACAGTGAGAGACAGAATAACAACAACAAAATCCAGAAAAAGGCATGTCAAAAATGTTACAAATTGATTTGCATTTTAATGAGGGAAATAAGTATTTTACCCCCTTTCAATCAGAAAGATTTCTGGCTCCCAGGTGTCTTTTATACAGGTAACGAGCTGAGATTAGGAGCACACTCTTAAATGGAGTGCTCCTAATATCAGTTTGTTACCTGTATAAAATACACCTGTCCACAGAAGCAATCAATCAATCAGATTCCAAACTCTCCACCATGGCCAAGACCAAAGAGCTCTCCAAGGATGTCAGGGACAAGATTGTAGACCTACACAAGGCTGGAATGGGCTACAAGACCATCGTCAAGCAGCTTGGTGAGAAGGTGACAACAGTTGGTGCGATTATTTGCAAATGGAAGAAACACAAAAGAACTGTCAATCTCCCTCGGCCTTGGGCTCCATGCAAGATCTCACCTCGTGGAGTTGCAATGATCATGAGAACGGTGAGGAATCAGTCCAGAACTACACGGGAGGATCTTGTCAATGATCTCAAGGCAGCTGGGACCATAGTCACCAAGAAAATAATTGGTAACGCACTACGCCGTGAAGGACTGAAATCCTGCAGCTCCCGCAAGGTCCCCCTGCTCAAGAAAGCACATATACATGCCCGTCTGAAGTTTGCCAATGAACATCTGAATGATTCAGAGGAGAACGTGTTGTGGTCAGATGAGACCAAAATCAAGCTCTTTGGCATCAACTCAACTCGCTGTGTTTGGAGGAGGAGGAATGCTGCCTATGACCCCAAGAACACCATCCCCACCGTCAAACATGGAGGTGGAAACATTATGCTTTGGGGGTGTTTTTCTGCTAAGGGGTCAGGACAACTTCACCACATCAAAGGGACAATGGACGGGGCCATGTACCGTCAAATCTTGGGTGAGAACCTCCTTCCCTCAGCCAGGACATTGAAAAAGGGTTGTGGATGGGTATTCCAGCATGACAATGACCCAAAACACACAGCCAAGGCAACAAAGGAGTGGCTCAAGAAAAAGCACATTAAGGTCCTGGAGTGGCCTAGCCAGTCTCCAGACCTTAATCCCATAGAAAATCTGTGGAGGGAGCTGAAGGTTCGAGTTGCCAAACGTCAGGCTTGAAACCTTAATGACTTGGAGAAGATCTGCAAAGAGGAGTGGGACAAAATCCCTCCTGAGATGTGTGCAAACCTGGTGGCCAACTACAAGAAACGTCTGACCTCTGTGATTGCCAACAAGGGTTTTGCCACCAAGTACTAAGTCATCTTTTGCAGAGGGGTCAAATACTTATTTCCCTCATTTAAAATGCAAATCAATTTATAACATTTTTGACATTAGTATTTCTGGATTTTGTTGTTGTTATTCTGTCTCTCACTGTTCAAATAAACCTACCATAAAAATTATAGACTGATTAATGTCTTTGTCAGTGGGCAAACGTACAAAATCAGCAGGGGATCAAATACTTTTTTTCCCTCACTGTACACATACACACCTTCTGATATTATACAAAAGGTACTGCATTTAGAACTGCCTTTGTGTGTGTGTGTAGGAGGAAGTTGTAATTGCGTCAGACCCTCTCCATTGTACTCGCCGGGCATTTCCTCAACCACAGGAAGGTGGTGTGTTACAACCAGTGTTTACTTTTGCCATGGGGTTCCGGGGGCATGCACCCCCGTGATTTTTTTGTTGTTGTTGTTGTTGTACAACGACTGTGAAAATGTTACTTATGGTGTCTTTTTTTTTTAAAGGAAAAATTCTACTCCAAAATGAATAAAACATTTAGCGGAAAATATTAGAGGCCCTCTTGGCCACAGATCATTTTGCTGTTTTAAAGCGGAAGAGTTTTCATTTTTTTCCCTTCAGTTTCACGCTAGCTAATGCAGCTAATTTAGCCTACTCGACAACCTGACTCAGAGTAGAAATTATGTTTATGTTAGCTAGCCGGCTAAGGATATCCAACACTCCCAACTCAAGGTAAGCTTTCGGTTTTATAAATGTATTGCCTCTGGTTCCCGCCTGTGTAACTACTAAACTGCTTGCTGTACACTACTGCGTGATTGTACACATGGGATTGGATTGTGGGTTTACTAATGCGTTAGTTCTTGTGGCTATGTTGACTGTGACGTTAACTAATATGGTGACAACGACGTTGGCTGTGTGTAGCGGTTATGGTATGACGTTTTCGCCTGGTCATAGACGGCTCTGTAGACGTGATGATGCCTTTTGTTTTGGCTGCTATGACAGTAAACTGTGTGTGCAGGTGATTTGGGGTGTATTTATTCCGCCAATTCTGTTGCTAAACGGAACTAAACGGGGTCACTGTCTGTCAAACGGATTACTCCAATTTCTCTCTCGGCCTGTGCACCTGCGTTGTAAACTTTAATTTGTAGACTAGGTTGTAGCAACCTCATGATGGGTATAGGGGCAAATTTGAGTATCATTTACATTTACATTTTAGTCATTTAGCTGACGCTCTTATCCAGAGCGACTTACAGTTAGTGAATACATAGGTTTATTTATTTATTTATTTATTTATTATATATATATATATTTTTTTTTATACTGGCCCCCCGTGGGAATCGAACCCACAACCCTGGCGTTGCAAACGCCATGCTCTATCAACTGAGCTACATCCCTGCCGGCCATTCCCTCCCCTGCCCTGGACGACGCTGGGCCAATTGTGCGCCGCCCATGAGTCTCCCGGTCCGGCCGGCTGCGACAGAGCCTGGATTCGAACCAGGATCTCTAGTGGCACAGTTAGCACTGCGATGCAGTGCCTTAGACCACTGCGCCACTATCATGTAGTAGCCTAAACCTATCGATGTTACATTGAACTGGGTGAATGGAATATGAATGACAGTCATCCAATACGCTGTAATAGAAGTAAGGCCATGCTCATAGAATAATGTAATTGTCCTCCCTCATCTTAAACGGCACCGACCGCCACTGGTGTGTGTGTGTGTGTGTGTGTGTGTGTGAACACGTGTGATTGATTTGTATACACGTGTGTTTTTGTGAAGTGATTCCCCCCTCAGTGTCCCAATATGATACCTTCCCTTGGCCTTAACACTTCAATGTTTGCAGCTCTGTAAGGTGGAATCTATATAGTGGAAGCTCCACCACTACACTGATTATACCTATCCAGACCCTACAGATCCACCACTACACTGATTATACCTATCCAGACCCTACAGATCCACCACTACACTGATTATACCTATCCAGACCCTACAGATCCACCACTACACTGATTATACCTATCCAGACCCTACAGATCCACCACTACACTGATTATACCTATCCAGACCCTACAGATCCACCACTACACTGATTATACCTATCCAGACCTTACAGATCCACCACTACACTGATTATACCTATCCAGACCCTACAGATCCACCACTACACTGTTTATACCTATCCAGACCCTACAGATCCACCACTACACTGATTATACCTATCCAGACCCTACAGATCCACCACTACACTGATTATACCTATCCAGACCCTACAGATCCACCACTACACTGTTTATACCTATCCAGACCCTACAGATCCACCACTACACTGATTATACCTATCCAGACCCTACAGATCCACCACTACACTGATTATACCTATCCAGACCCTACAGATCCACCACTACACTGATTATACCCATCCAGACCATACAGATCCACCACTACACTGATTATACCTATCCAGACCCTACAGATCCACCACTACACTGATTATACCTATCCAGACCCTACAGATCCACCACTACACTGATTATACCTATCCAGACCCTACAGATCCACCACTACACTGATTATACCTATCCAGACCCTACAGATCCACCACTACACTGTTTATACCCATCCAGACCCTACAGATCCACCACTGCAAACATCAAGGGCTTAGGACGAAGACCGGGATATAGAGAGTGTTTTGGGACCCGCTGTAGTGTTATGGTGCCACCTGATGGATAGATGGTGTAATGGTGCTGTCTACTGGATAGATGGTGTAATGGTGCTGTCTACTGGATAGATGGTGTAATGGTGCTGTCTCCTGGATAGATGGTGTAATGGTGCTGTCTCCTGGATAGATGGTAGATGGTGTAATGGTGCTATCTACTGGATAGATGGTAGATGGTGTAATGGTGCTGTCTACTGGATAGATGGTGTAATGGTGCTGTCTACTGGATAGATGGTGTAATGGTGCTGTCTCCTGGATAGATGGTGTAATGGTGCTGTCTACTGGATAGATGGTAGATGGTGTAATGGTGCTATCTACTGGATAGATGGTAGATGGTGTAATGGTGCTGTCTACTGGATAGATGGTAGATGGTGTAATGGTGCTGTCTACTGGATAGATGGTGTAATGGTGCTGTCTCCTGGATAGATGGTGTAATGGTGCTGTCTACTGGATAGATGGTAGATGGTGTAATGGTGCTGTCTACTGGATAGATGGTGTAATGGTGCTGTCTACTGGATAGATGGTGTAATGGTGCTGTCTACTGGATAGATGGTGTAATGGTGCTGTCTTCTGGATAGATGGTGTAATGGTGCTGTCTACTGGATAGATGGTGTAATGGTGCTGTCTCCTGGATAGATGGTGTAATGGTGCTGTCTACTGGATAGATGGTAGATGGTGTAATGGTGCTGTCTACTGGATAGATGGTGTAATGGTGCTGTCTCCTGGATAGATGGTGTAATGGTGCTGTCTACTGGATAGATGGTAGATGGTGTAATGGTGCTGTCTACTGGATAGATGTTGTAATGGTGCTGTCTACTGGATAGATGGTAGATGGTGTAATGGTGCTGTCTACTGGATAGATGGTGTAATGGTGCTGTCTACTGGATAGATGGTAGATGGTGCTGTCTCCTGGATAGATGGTGTAATGGTGCTGTCTTCTGGATAGATGGTGTAATGGTGCCACCTGATGGATAGATGGTGTAATGGTGCTGTCTCCTGGATAGATGGTGTAATGGTGCTGTCTACTGGATAGATGGTAGATGGTGTAATGGTGCTGTCTCCTGGATAGATGGTGTAATGGTGCTGTCTACTGGATAGATGGTAGATGGTGTAATGGTGCTGTCTCCTGGATAGATGGTGTAATGGTGCTGTCTCCTGGATAGATGGTGTAATGGTGCTGTCTTCTGGATAGATGGTGTAATGGTGCTGTCTTCTGGATAGATGGTAGATGGTGCTGTCTCCTGGATAGATGGTGTAATGGTGCTGTCTCCTGGATAGATGGTGTAATGGTGCTGTCTACTGGATAGATGGTAGATGGTGTAATGGTGCTATCTACTGGATAGATGGTAGATGTTGTAATGGTGCTATCTACTGGATAGATGGTAGATGGTGTAATGGTGCTATCTACTGGATAGATGGTGTAATGGTGCTGTCTCCTGGATAGATGGTGTAATGGTGCTGTCTCCTGGATAGATGGTGTAATGGTGCTGTCTTCTGGATAGATGGTGTAATGGTGCTGTCTCCTGGATAGATGTTGTAATGGTGCTGTCTTCTGGATAGATGGTAGATGGTGTAATGGTGCTATCTACTGGATAGATGGTAGATGTTGTAATGGTGCTATCTACTGGATATATGGTAGATGGTGTAATGGTGCTATCTACTGGATAGATGGTGTAATGGTGCTGTCTCCTGGATAGATGGTAGATGGTGTAATGGTGCTGTCTCCTGGATAGATGGTAGATGGTGTAATGGTGCCATCTACTGGATAGATGGTAGATGTTGTAATGGTGCTATCTACTGGATAGATGGTAGATGGTGTAATGGTGCTATCTACTGGATAGATGGTAGATGGTGTAATGGTGCTATCTACTGGATAGATGGTAGATGGTGTAATGGTGCTATCTACTGGATAGATGGTGTAATGGTGCTGTCTACTGGATAGATGGTAGATGGTGTAATGGTGCTATCTACTGGATAGATGGTGTAATGGTGCTGTCTCCTGGATAGATGGTAGATGGTGCTGTCTTCTGCATACATGGTAGATGGTGCTGTCTTCTGGATAGATGGTAGATGTTGTAATGGTGCTATCTACTGGATAGATGGTAGATGGTGTAATGGTGCCATCTACTGGATAGATGGTAGATGTTGTAATGGTGCCATCTACTGGATAGATGGTAGATGTTGTAATGGTGCTATCTACTGGATAGATGGTAGATGGTGTAATGGTGCTATCTACTGGATAGATGGTGTAATGGTGCTGTCTCCTGGATAGATGGTAGATGGTGCTGTCTTCTGGATAGATGGTAGATGGTGCTGTCTTCTGGATAGATGGTAGATGTTGTAATGGTGCTATCTTCTGGATAGATGGTAGATGGTGTAATGGTGCCACCTGTTGGATAGATGGTAGATGGTGTAATGGTGCCATCTACTGGATAGATGTTGTATTGGTGCTGTCTACTGGATAGATGTTGTAATGGTGCCACCTGATGGAAAGATGGTGCATATTAGAAGCCATGGGAGTGGGTCAAGATACTGTATGTTTTTCATCAAGATATATTTTTCATCATTGCTAAAAGTGTTCCCTCCCTCCGTGCCTCAGTTTGTAGAGTCCGGTGCAATGCCAGGTGTTTTGTGTTTTGATTCCCTTTGGGGACACCCGGTACAAAAAATGTCTCCCTGAGACTGTACATCTCTTTGGATAAAAGCGTCTGCTAAATTGTGTTTTTCTTGTTTTCTTGTTTGACCTCTCTCCAGGTCTGTGTATGACGGCCAGGAACAGGGGTTGTTTATGGCCAAGCTGGACGGGAGGATCCGTAACCATGACAGAGACATTGAGAAGATGTGTAACCACCACTTCCAAGGTTTCGTTGACTCCATCACTGAACTACTCAAAGTCAGGGGAGAGGCACAGAAACTCAAGGTAAGGAGGAGAGGAGAGGGGGATGAGGGAAGAGGAGGAGAGGAGAGGGGGATGAGGGAAGAGGAGGAGAGGAGAGGGGGATGAGGGAAGAGGAGAGGAGAGGGGGATGAGGGAAGAGGAGGAGAGGAGAGAGGGGATGAGGGAAGAGGAGGAGAGGAGAGGGGGATGAGGAAGAGGAGGAGAGGAGAGGGGGATGAGGGAAGAGGAGGAGAGGAGAGGGGGATGAGGGAAGAGGAGGAGAGGAGAGGGGATGAGGGAAGAGGAGGAGAGGAGAGGGGATGAGGGAAGAGGAGGAGAGGAGAGGGGGATGAGGGAAGAGGGGGGAGAGGAGAGGGGGATGAGGGAAGAGGAGGATGAGGGAAGAGGAGGAGAGAGAGAGGAGGATGAGGGAAGAGGAGGAGAGAGAGGGGGATGAGGGAAGAGGAGGAGAGGAGAGGGGGATGAGGGAAGAGGAGGAGAGGAGAGGGGGATGAGGGAAGAGGAGGAGAGGAGAGGGGGATGAGGGGAGGAGAGGAGAGGGGGATGAGGGAAGAGGAGGAGAGGAGAGGGGATGAGAAGAGGAGGAGAGGAGAGGGGATGAGGGAAGAGGAGGAGAGGAGAGGGGGATGAGGGAAGAGGAGGGAGAGGAGAGGGGGATGGGGGAGAGGAGGATGAGGGAAGAGGAGGAGAGGGAGGGGGATGAGGGAAGAGGAGGAGAGGAGAGGGGGATGAGGGAAGAGGAGGAGAGGAGAGGGGGATGAGGGAAGAGGAGGAGAGGAGAGGGGGATGAGGGAAGAGGAGGAGAGGAGAGGGGGATGAGGGAAGAGGAGGAGAGGGGATGAGGGAAGAGGAGGAGGAGAGGGGGAGGAGGAGAGGGGATGAGGGAAGAGGAGGAGGAGGGAGAGGAGAGGGAGAGAGGAGAGGGGGATGAGGGAAGAGGAGGAGAGGAGAGGGGGAGAGGAGAGGGGGATGAGGGAAGAGGAGGAGAGGAGAGGGGGAGGAGGAGGAGAGGGGGATGAGGGAAGAGGGAGGAGAGAGGGGATGAGGGAAGAGGAGGAGAGGAGAGGGGGATGAGGGAAGAGGAGGAGAGGAGAGGGGGATGAGGGAAGAGGAGGAGAGGAGAGGGGGGATGAGGGAAGAGGAGGAGAGGAGAGGGGGGATGAGGAAGAGGAGGATGAGGGAAGAGGAGGAGAGGAGAGGGGGATGAGGGAAGAGGAGGAGAGGAGAGGGGGATGAGGGAAGAGGAGGAGAGGAGAGGGGGATGAGGGAAGAGGAGAGGAGAGGGGGGATGAGGGAAGAGGAGGAGAGGAGAGGGGATGAGGGAAGAGGAGGAGAGGAGAGGGGGATGAGGGAAGAGGAGGAGGAGGGAAGAGGAGGAGAGGAGAGGGGGATGAGGGAAGAGGAGGAGAGGAGAGGGGGGATGAGGGAAGAGGAGGATGAGGGAAGAGGAGGAGAGGAGAGGGGGATGAGGGAAGAGGAGGAGAGGAGAGAGGGGATGAGGGAAGAGGAGGAGAGAGAGAGGGGATGAGGGAAGAGGAGAGGGGGATGAGGGAAGAGGAGGAGAGGAGAGGGGGGATGAGGGAAGAGGAGGAGGAGAGGGGATGAGGGAAGAGGAGGAGAGGAGAGGGGGATGAGGGAAGAGGAGGAGAGGAGAGGGGGATGAGGGAAGAGGAGGAGAGGAGAGGGGGATGAGGGAAGAGGAGGAGAGGAGAGGGGATGAGGGAAGAGGAGGAGAGGGAGAGGGGATGAGGGAAGAGGAGGATGAGGGAAGAGGAGGAGAGGAGAGGGGGATGAGGGAAGAGGAGGAGAGAGAGGGGGATGAGGGAAGAGGAGGAGAGAGAGAGGGGATGAGGAAGAGGAGGAGGAGAGGGGGGATGAGGGAAGAGGAGGAGAGGAGAGGGGGATGAGGGAAGAGGAGAGGAGAGGGAAGAGGAGGAGAGGGAGAGGGGATGAGGGAAGAGGAGGAGAGGAGAGGGGGATGAGGAAGAGGAGAGAGGAGAAGGGGATGAGGGAAGAGGGGGATGAGGGGAAGAGGAGGAGAGGAGAGGGGATGAGGGAAGAGGAGGAGAGGAGAGGGGGATGAGGAGAGGGGATGAGGGAAGAGGAGGAGAGGAGAGGGGGATGAGGGAAGAGGAGGAGAGGAGAGGGGGATGAGGGAAGAGGAGGAGAGGGAGAGGGGATGAGGGAAGAGGAGGAGAGAGAGGGGGATGAGGGAAGAGGAGGAGAGTAGAGGGGGATGAGGGAAGAGGAGGAGAGGAGAGGGGGATGAGGGAAGAGGAGGAGAGAGAGGGGGATGAGGGGAAGAGGAGGATGAGGGAAGAGGAGGAGAGGAGAGGGGATGAGGGAAGAGGAGGAGAGGAGAGGGGGATGAGGGAAGAGGAGGAGAGGAGAGGGGGATGAGGGAAGAGGAGGAGAGAGAGGGGGAGGAGAAGAGGAGAGGGAGAGGGGGATGAGGGAAAGAGGAGGAGGAGAGGGGGATGAGGGAAGAGGAGGAGAGAGGAGGGGGGATGAGGAAAAGGAGGAGAGGAGAGGGGGATGAGGGAAGAGGAGGAGAGGAGAGGGGATGAGGGAAGAGGAGGAGAGAGAGGGGATGAGGGAAGAGGAGATGAGGGAAGAGGAGGAGAGGAGAGGGGGATGAGGGAAGAGGAGGAGAGGAGAGGGGATGAGGGAAGAGGAGGAGAGGAGAGGGGGATGAGGAAGAAGGGGGATGAGGGAAGAGGAGGAGAGGAGAGGGATGAGGGAAGAGGAGGAGAGGAGAGGGGATGAGGGAAGAGGAGGAGAGGAGAGGGGGATGAGGGAAGAGGAGGAGAGGAGAGGGGGATGAGGGAAGAGGAGGATGAGGGAAGAGGAGGAGAGGAGAGGGGATGAGGGAAGAGGGAAGAGGAGGAGAGGAGAGGGGGGATGAGGGAAGAGGAGAGGAGAGGGGATGAGGGAAGAGGAGGAGAGGAGAGGGGGATGAGGGAAGAGGAGGAGAGGAGAGGGGGATGAGGGAAGAGGAGGATGAGGGAAGAGGAGGAGAGGAGAGGGGGATGAGGGAAGAGGAGGAGAGGAGAGGGGGATGAGGGAAGAGGAGGAGAGGAGAGGGGGATGAGGGAAGAGGAGGAGAGGAGAGGGGGATGAGGGAAGAGGAGGAGAGGAGAGGGGGATGAGGGAAGAGGAGGAGAGAAGGGGGATGAGGGAAGAGGAGGATGAGGGAAGAGGAGGAGAGGAGAGGGGGATGAGGGAAGAGGAGGAGAGGGAGAGGGGGATGAGGGAAGAGGAGGGAGAGGAGAGGGGGATGAGGGAAGAGGAGGAGAGGAGAGGGGGATGAGGGAAGAGGAGGAGAGGAGAGGGGGATGAGGGAAGAGGAGGAGAGGAGAGGGGGATGAGGGAAGAGGAGGATGAGGGAAGAGGAGGAGAGGAGAGGGGGATGAGGGAAGAGGAGGAGAGGAGAGGGGGGATGAGGGAAGAGGAGGAGAGGAGAGGGGGATGAGGGAAGAGGAGGAGAGGAGAGAGGGGATGAGGAGGAGAGGAGAGAGGGGATGAGGGAAGAGGAGGAGAGGAGAGGGGGATGAGGGAAGAGGAGAGGAGAGGGGGATGAGGGAAGAGGAGGAGAGGGAGAGGGGGATGAGGGAAGAGGAGGAGAGGGGGATGAGGGAAGAGGAGGAGAGGAGAGGGGGATGAGGGAAGAGGAGGATGAGGGAAGAGGAGGAGAGGAGAGGGAGAGGGAAGAGGGGGATGAGGGAAGAGGAGGAGAGGAGAGGGGGATGAGGGAAGAGGAGGAGAGGAGAGGGGGGATGAGGGAAGAGGAGGAGAGGGAGAGGGGATGAGGGAAGAGAGGGGATGAGGGAAGAGGAGGATGAGGGAAGAGGAGGATGAGGGAAGAGGGGGATGAGGGAAGAGGAGGAGAGGAGAGGGGGATGAGGGAAGAGGAGGAGAGGAGAGGGGGATGAGGGAAGAGGAGGAGAGGAGAGGGGGATGAGGGAAGAGGAGGAGAGGAGAGGGGGATGAGGGAAGAGGAGGAGAGGAGAGGGGGATGAGGGAAGGAGGAGAAGGAGAGGGGGATGAGGAAGAGGAGGAGAGGAGGGGGATGAGGGAAGAGGAGGATGAGGGAAGAGGGATGAGGGAAGAGGAGGATGAGGGAAGAGGAGGAGAGGAGAGGGGGGATGAGGGAAGAGGAGGAGAGGAGAGGGGGATGAGGGAAGAGGAGGAGAGGAGAGGGGGATGAGGGAAGAGGAGGATGAGGGAAGAGGAGGAGAGGGGGGATGAGGGGGATGAGGGAAGGAGGAGAGGAGAGGGGGATGAGGGAAGAGGAGGGAGAGGAGAGGGATGAGGGGAAGAGGGGGATGAGGGAAGAGGAGGATGAGGGAAGAGGAGGAGTGAGGGGAAGAGGGGGATGAGGGAAGAGGAGGAGAGAGAGAGGGGATGAGGGAAGAGGAGGAGAGGGGAGAGGGGGGATGAGGGAAGAGGAGGAGAGGAGAGGGGGATGAGGGAAGAGGAGGAGAGGAGAGGGGGATGGAGGGGAAGAGGAGAGGAGAGGGGATGAGGGGAGAGAGGAGGATGGGGAGGGGAGAGGGGGAGAGGAGAGGGGGATGAGGAGAGAGAGGGGGATGAGGGAAGAGGAGGATGAGGGAAGAGGAGGAGAGGAGAGGGGGGATGAGGGAAGAGGAGGAGAGGAGAGGGGGGATGAGGGAAGAGGAGGAGAGGGGGGATGAGGGAAGAGGAGGAGAGGAGAGGGGGATGAGGGAAGAGGAGGAGAGAGGAGAGGGGATGAGGGAAGAGGAGGAGAGGAGAGGGGGATGAGGGAAGAGGAGGAGAGGAGAGAGGGGATGAGGGAAGAGGAGGATGAGGGAAGAGGGGGATGAGGGAAGAGGAGGATGAGGGAAGAGGAGGAGAGGAGAGGGGGATGAGGGAAGAGGAGGAGTGCGATACTTCCGAGACTTTGTTGACTCCAGGAGGATAGGAGGAGAGGAGGAAGACCGGGAGAAAGGAGCAAGTTGCAGAGAGGAGAGGAGAGGAGAGGAGAGGAGAGAACGGGAGTGGGATTCTCTCTAATTGGTTGTTTTCCTCTGTTTCAGAGTCAGGTGACCGAGACCAATCAACGTCTCCAGGACGACGGGAAAGGGGTATGACATCATCCTATGACATCATAACCAACATCCTTGTCAAAACAGATCATTTGACACTTGATTAATATAATTTCAAGATGAATTAAATGAGAACTCTCTTCTTTCTCCACCTCGCTTCTCCAATCCTCATCCTCTTCCTCCATCTCCCCCTCCTCCCGCTCTCCTTCTCCTCTCCTCCCCTCTTCCTCCATCTCCCCCTCTTCCCGCTCTCCTTCTCCTCTCCTCCCCTCACCCTCTCCTCTCTATCTCTCTGTCCTCCTGCTCTCCTTCTCCTCTCCTCCCCTCACCCTCTCCTCTCTATCTCTCTCTCCTCCCGCTCTCCTTCTCCTCTCCTCCCCTCACCCTCTCCTCTCCATCTCCCTCTCCTCCCGCTCTCCTTCTCCTCTCCTCCCCTCACCCTCCCTCTCACTCTCCTCCTCCCGCTTCTCCCTTCTCCTCTCCTCTCCTCTTCCTCCATCTCCCCCTCTTCCCGCTCTCCTTCGCCTCTCCTCCCCTCACCCTCTCCCCTCCATCGCCCTCTCCTCCCGCTCTCCTTCTCCCCCCCACCCCCACCCCTCCCCCTCCCCTCACCCCTCCACCCTCCTCCCGCCCCCCCCCCCCCTCCCCCCCCCCCACCCCCCCCCCTATCTCCCCCCTCCCGCCTCCTTTCCCCCCTCCCTCACCCTCTCCTCCCCCTCCCCCCCCCACCCCATCCCCTCCCCCCCCTCACCCCCCCCTATCTCCTCTCCCCCCCCGCCTCCCCTCTCCTCTCCCTCTCCTTTCTATCTCTCCCCCCCCTCCTTCTCCTCCCCCCCCCCTCACCCCTTCCCCCCCTCACCCGCCCCCTCGCCCATCCCCCACCCCCCCCTCTCCCTTCCCCCTCCCCCTCCCCCCCTCCCCCCCCCCCCCCCTCACCCTCCCCCCCCCCTCCCCCCCCCCCCCCCCCCCCCCCCCCCCCCCCCCCCCCCCCCCCCCCCCCCCCCCCCCCCCCCCCCCCTCCCCCCCCCCCCCCCCCCTCCTCCTCCTCCTCCTCACCCCCTCCCCCCATCTGACCTGTATGGATGAGTTGAGACTGTGTCGCCTGCAACAGAGAAACATCGCCACATCCATCGACAAGTTCACACACTGTCTACCAGGTACACACACACACGCACACACACGCACACACACACACACACACACACACACACACACGCACACGCACACACACGCACACGCACGCACACAACACGGAACACACACACACAATGGACAAGGATCTGATAATATAACACATAATTAATACAGATAAATATAACATATTAATTAATACAGATAAATAAATATTACATAGCAGATAACATAAAAAATTACATAGTAGATAATCTATAACAATTAATTAATAGTAGATAATTATAAAATTAATACAGAAAATAATAATAATTAATAGCAGATAACTATAACACATTACATTACATAGCAGATAACTATAACACATCACATAGCAGATAAATAAAAAATAATAGTAGATAAATAAAATAAAGTAGATAATCATAAAAAATTACATAGCAGATAATAAATATATTAATTATATAGATAATATAAACATTACATTAATATAGATAATATAAACAAATTATATATAGATAAATAAATATTATATACAGATAATATAAAATTACATTAATAGTAGAGTAATATAAAATTAATAGTAGAGAATTATAACAATTATATTAATAGCAGATAACTATAAAATTACATTAATAGAATAAATAAAATTAATTAATAAGATAAAAAACACATAATAAGAAATATAAAAAATAATAGAGATAAAAAAATACATAGCAGATAATATAATAATTATATTAATAGCAGATAATTATAACAATTACATTAATAGTAGATAATTATAAAAGATAATAAAATATAATTACATACAGATAACTATAACAATTAATAATAGAGATAACTATAATACATTACATATATAGGATAAATAAAAAATATATAGAGATAAAAACACAGACATATAGAGATAAATAAAATTATATTAATAGAGATAACATAAAATATTACATTACATACAGATAATATAACAATTACATTATATAGCAGATAACTATAACATATTAATTAATAGCAGATAAATTATAAATATCATATTTACATAGCAGATAACTATAACAATTGCATTACATTAGTAGATAACAAAAATATATTACATACAGAAATCTATAAAATTAATAATAGCAGATAACTAAAACATTAATTAATAGCAGATAAATAACAATCAATACAGATAATATAACACATTACATTAAAAGAAACTATAACAATAATTAATAAGATAAAAAACATATATAGAGATAAAAAAATAATAGGATAATTATAACACAAATAATAGCAGAAATAAACAAAATCAATAAGAAAATAATAATTACATTAATAGCAGATAAATAACAATTAATAGCAGATAATATAACATATTACATTAATAGAAGATAATATAATAATTAATAATAGTAGAAATATAACATATTAATTATATAGTAGATAATATAAAAAATGCAGATAACATAACAAAATAAACAGAAAAAAAATTACATTATATAAGATAATATAACAATTACATTAATAAGAAAATAAAATTACATTAATAGCAGATAATATAAAATCACATAGCAGATAATATAAACAAATAATAGTAAACTATAACAATTACATTACATAGTAGATAATTATAATAATTAATTATATAGCAGATAATATAATACATTATATTATATAGCAGATAAATAAAATACATAAGATAACTGTAATACATTAATAATAGCAGAAACTATAACACATCACATAGCAGATAACTATAACACATTACATTACATAGCAGATAACTATAACACATTACATTACATAGCAGATAACTATAACACATTACATTACATAGCAGATAACTATAACACATTACATTACATAGCAGATAACTATAACACATCACATAGCAGATAACTATAACACATTACATAGCAGATAACTATAACACATTACATTACATAGCAGATAACTATAACACATTACATTACATAGAGATAAATAAAATACATAGCAGAGAACTATAAAATTAATTAATAGCAGATAACATAACACATCAAGTAGCAGATAAAAACAATACATAGCAGGGAAATATAACAATTAATTAATAAGATAACTATAACACATTACATTACATAGCATCACATAGAAGGTAAATAGCTGGTGGCTGGTAGTCATTTGCAGAGCTATCACGGATATGGAGCTAATAATTGACCTCCTGTCTGTCAGTATTGGAGATGTACAACAAACTACAGGAACTAATAATTGACCTCCTGTCTGTCTCCTCTGTCTGTCAGTATTGGAGATGTACAACAAACTACAGGAAAGATATGAAAAAAGATAGATTTTTTTAAACATTTGACCCACCTTACGCATCCCCACCTTACAGCATGTCTCGTTTTTTGTCTTCCTGTCTGCTCTTCTATCTTATTCCTGCTGCGGGCGCCCTACTAGGACTCTAGAGGCATAAATAGTTACAGTATATGTGGAAGTGTAACATATTGCTATCCAACCCTCTTGGATCTGCTGGCGTGGCTTGGAAGCAGAGGGTTGATCCGTCTCGCCCTCTCTCGCCCCTCTGTGTCCCCTCGGTGGCCCTCCCCGGTCTTCGGTCTCCTGGTCTTCTTTCGGTCTTTTCTCTCTCTGTGTCCCCCCCTGCCCTCCCCGGGCTCCTCTGTGTGTTTCTCTCTGTGGGTCTCTCTCTTGTTTTTTTGTCGCCGCCCCCTCTCCCCCCCCCTCCCTCTCTCTGCGTCTCCCCCCTTGTCCCCCCCCGTGTGCCCCCCTCCCCCGGTCCTCCTCTCTCTCTGTGTGTCCTCTCTGTGTCTTTTTTTCTTTTCTCGGGCTCTCTCTCTCTGTCCCCCGGTCTGGCTCTCGCGTCTGTTCTCTCCCCCGGTGCGGCCTCGGTCTCCGTCTCTCTCCCCCTCCCTGGGCCCCTGCCCCTCGCCGGTTTGTGGCCGCCCGTCCGCCTCTTGTTCGCTCTGTGTCTGTCTTTGTGTGTCCCGGTTGTCTTCTCGGGTCTGTCCTTCTTGTGTTGGGTCTCTCTGGGTCTGTGTGTTTCTCTCTGGGTGCTCTCTCTTGGGTGTCTGCTCTGGGGTCTGGGTCTGTCCTCTGTCTCTCCTGCTTCTCCTCTCTGTCTGTCCCTCTCTCTGTCTCTCTCTCTGTGTGTCTCTCACTGTGTGTGTGTCTCTCTCTCTCAGGGTCTGTGTCCCTCTGTGCTCTCCGACTCTCTGCCCCTCTCCCTCCTCCCTCTCGTGTTCTCGTCTCGTCTCTCCTTCTCGCTCTCTTCGCCTGTCTCGCTTCCTCGCTTTGCTCTGTTCTGCTCCCGGTTTTTTCTCTCCGGTCTTCCTTGTGGCTCTTTCTCCTCGGGTGTCTCTTCTGGGGCTCTCGGGTCGTTCTCCTCTGGGTCTGTTCTTTTGTGTTGTCTCTTCAGGGCTGTTCCCGCTGTCTCCCCCCCTCTGTGTCCCGTCTCTTCTGTGTTCTTGCTCTCCCTCTCGGTGTTCTCTCTCTCTCGGTGTCTCTCTGTGTCTCTTTCTCTCTGTGTTCTCTGTGTTTCTCTATCTGCCTCCCTCCCGTTCCCTCTTGGGTTTATGTACTTTCACCTGGATGTCCCCGTCTCCCTGTCTGTCTCGCCCTCTCTCTCTCTCTCTCTCTCTCCTCTCTCTCTCTATGTCCCCCTCTCTCGAGGTCTCTGCTTCCTGCTCTCTCTCCTTCGCTCGCTTGCCCCCCCTCTGTCTCTGTCTCTGTCCCTCTCTGTCCGCCTCCTGTGTCGGTTTTTTTTCTCCCTCTCCCTGTGTCTCTTCTCTCTGTGTCTGTCTCCCCCCTCTGTGTCTGTTCTCTCTGTGGTTTCTGTGTGCTCTCTCTCTGGGTCTGTCCTTTGGTTGGTTGTGTTGTCTCTCTCTGTGTCTGCCCCTGTGTCTGTCTCTCTGGTCGTCTTTCGGCTCTCGCTGTGTGTCTCTCTCGCCGGGTCTGGTCGGTCTGGCTTGTGTTCCCCTCCCTTGTTCCTCTCCTCTCCCTGTGCTCTCAGACTCCCCGGTCCCTCTCCTCGCTCCTCTCTCAGGTCTCCTCTGAGTCCCCCGCTCCTCCTCTCTCCTCCTTCTCTATAAGAGAGAGATATCTGTCCCCCCTTCTCTCGTAGGTCTCCCCTCCTCTCTGTGTCTGCTGTCGCCCTCTGTGTGTGGCCTCTCTCTCTGTTGCCTATCGTCCTCTCTTTCTCTCTGGGTGTCTTGTGTCTGTCTCTCTGGGTCTGTCTGTGTCCCTCGTGTCCGTGTGCTCTCTCACCTCTCTCTGTGTCTGTCTTCCCTCTCTCTGTCTTTCTGTCCCTCTCTCGTCTCCCCCTCTGTGTTCTCCTCCCTCGGATGTCCCTCCTCTCCCCCTCGCCCCCCCCCTCGGGGTCTCTGTGTGTGGTCTCTCTCTCTGGGGTCTGCCTCATCTCGTTCTCTTTGTGTGTGTCTGTTGTTTTTGGGTCGCTCTCTTGTGTTGTCTGTGTCTCTCTGTGTCTCTGTGTGTCTCTCTCGCCTCCTCTCTGGGTCTGTCTTCTCCCCCCCCCTCTCTCGTTTCTGCCCCTCTCCCCTGTGTCTCCCCCCCTGTGTCTGTCTCTCTCTTGTGTTGTCTCCCTCTCTGGGCCCTCTCTCGCCGCCCCCCTCGTCTTGTCTCTGTCTCGTCTCTCTCGTTTTTTCGCTCTCGCTCGCTCTCGCTTCTGGGTTGCTTCTCACTCGCTCTATAGGTTTCTTATCGCTTGATCTCTCTCTCTCCTCTCTCTCCTGTGCTCTCCCTCCAGTGTTCACTCTCTATGTACTTCTCTCTCGATGTCTTCCTGTTTGTGCCTTCTCCCTCCTCTCATTCAGTCTCCGGCGCTCTTTCGCCTCCCGCCTCCTCCCTCTGTCTCCGCCCTTCTCGCCTGTTCTTTCTCCCTCTCTCCTCTCTCTCTCTGTGCCTCCTCGTGTGTCTGCCCCCTGGGTCGTCCTCCTGTGTTGTCTTCCTCTCTGTGTTGTCCTCTCTCTGGGTCTGTTTCTCTCTGTGTCTGTCTCGTTTGTTGTGTCTGGTTCCTCTCTCGGTGTGTGTTGTGTCTCTCTGTGTGTGTGTCTTCTCTCGGTGTGTCTGCTTATCTCTGCCCCCCCTCTTTCTCTGTGGGTCTCTCTCTGTCTGTCCTCTCTGGGTCTGTCTGGGTCCCTGCTCGGTCTCCTCCCGTGCTGTTTTCTTCTCCGTGTTTGTCTTCTCGGGCTCCCCCCGCCCAGCCCCCCGTCTCCCCCCTCCCTTCTGTAGGTCTCTCTACTGTCTCTCTCGCAGTGTGTCTCTCTCTGTGTGTGTCCTCTCTCTCTGGGTCTGCCTCTATCTCTGTCCCCCTCTTTTCTCTCTGTGTGGCTCTCTGTCTGTCCCTCTCGAGGTCTGTCTTTTCTCTCTCGTCTTTCGCCCTCCGTCCCCCTTCTCTGTCTGGCCCTCCTCGCTCTCTGTGTGTGTCTGTGCCTCCCTGTGTGTTCTCTCTCTGTGTGTTGGCTCATCTCTGTCTCTCTCTTCTCTCTGGTGTCTCTCTCTGTCTGTCCCTCTGTGTCTGTCTGTGTCTTCCCTCTCTGTGTCTCGGTGTGTCTCTCTCGCTCTCTCTGTGTCTGTCTTTCTCCTCTGTCTTTCTGCCTCTCTCTCTCTGTGTCTCTTCTCTGTGCCTGTCTCTCTCTCAGTGTTGTCTCTTCTGTGTCTCTCTCTCACTGTCCCTCTTCGCCTCGCTCCCCTGCCTCGTCCTGTCTCTCTCGCTTTCTTTCGCGCCCCCGTCTGCTGTGGTTCTCTTCGACCGCCTCTCTTGTCTGTTCTCCGTTTCCTCTCTGTCTTTTCTGTCTCTCTCTCTGTGTCTCTCTCTGCCTCTCTCTCTCTGTGTGTGTCGGTGTCTCTCTGTGTGTGTCCCCTGTGTGTCTGCCTCTACCCCTGTCCCCCTTTTCTCTCTGGGTGTCCTGTCTTTCTCTCTCCTCTGTTCTCTCTCTGTTTCTCTGGGCTCCCCTGTGGCTCCTCTCTGTGTTTGTCCCGCGTCTCCCTCCCCCGTCCGTTCTGTCTGTGTTCAGTCCTGGCGTCCCCCCCCCCCCCTCTCTCTCTCTCCCCCCCCGTTCTCTCTCTCTCTCTGTCTCTCCTCTTCAAGTCCTCTCTCTAGATCGTCTCTCTCCCTCTAACTTCTCTCTAATGCTGTCCTGGTCTCTCTCTCCAGGTTCTCCGGGGCTCCTCCCCGGGGGCCCGTCTCGGGTCGCCTCTTTCTCGGGTGGTTCTTGTCTGTCTCTCTCTATGTCTGTCTTTCTCTTCTCTGTCTTTCTGTCTCTCTCTCTGTGTCTTCTCTCTGTCCCTCCATGTCTCTCTCTCTCTCGCTCTCTCTCTCCTCTCTGTGGGTGTCTGTGTTCTCTCTGTGTGGTGTTCTCTCTGGGGCATCGTCTTTTTTCTCCTGTGTGTCTGGTGTGTCTTTCTGGTGTGTGTCCTGGGGTCTGTTTTTTCCTGTCTCTCGTCTTCTGTCTTTCTGTGTGTCTCTCTCTCGGGTCGTTTTTTGTTTCTTCGGTGTCCTCTCTCACTGGGTTCTCTGCCTCCTCTCTGTCTCTGTCTCCTGTTCTCCGGCCTTCTCCCTCGCTTTCCTCCCTTGTCTGTCTTCTCTCTTGTTGTTTCCTCTGTCTTTTTCTGTTTTTTCTTCTCTCTGTGTTGGTTCTCTCTCTCTTCTTTTGTGTTGTACTGATCTGTTCTCTCTCTCTCTGTCTTGTCTGTGTTATATCCCCCTCCCTTTTTCTTGTGTTCTCGGCTTGTCTCTCTTCTTTCTCGCCTCCCTGTCTCTCTGTCTCTGTCTTGTCCTCGTCTCTGTCTCCCCCTCCATCTCTTTTTTCTCTCGCTCTTTCTCCCTTCTCTCTCTTCACTGTCTCTCTGTGTGGTTCCTCTGTATCTCTCTGGGTCGTGTCTCTTCTGTGTGTTTCTGTGTTGTCTAGTATCCCTGTGTCTTCCGTTTCATTTCGTTCTTTCTTTTTCTCTCTTTTTCTCTTTGTTTCTCTTGTCAACAGTCATTTTGCCGTCTCTCTCTGCGTTTCTCTTGTGATTGCTTCTATTCCTCTCGGTGTCCCTCCCTACCTCCATCTTTTCTTTCTGTCTATCTGTCTCTTGCCCTCTTTCTGTGTCTCTCGCCTTCTTTCTCAGTTGCTCTCTGCTCTTCTCTCGTTCTTTCTTTTTTCTTCTTCCTTTCTCTGTCTCGCGCTCTTTCGCTCTCTTCCCTCCTCTGTCTCCCCTCTCTCTCGGGTCTTAGACTCCCTCCTTTTTACTCTGTGGTCTCTCTTTGTCTTCTTCTCGCCTTTCTACTTGCTGTCTTTTCTTCCTCCTTCTTTTTCCTCTCTCTCCCTTTCTTTTTCTGCCCCGGTTCTGTATCTCTGTAGACTCTCTCTGTCCTCTTTCTTCCTCTCCTGTTTGTCCCGGCTCTTTTTCTGTTGTCTTTCTCTCTCGTTCGTTTTTTTTCTCTCTGTCCCCTTGCTTCTCTCTACTCCCTCACCATCTACCCCCCCCGATCTTTCTCTTGGCCCCCCCGGGTCCCTCTTCCCCCCCCCTTTCTCCCCTCGTCTCGGGTCCCCCCCGTCTCTCTCTGGGTTCTCTCTTTGTCCCCCCCCCCTCTTTCCCCCCCCCCCCCTCTCTCTTTCTCTCTGCTTTCTTCCTCTCTCTGTCTGATTTCTCTCTCTCTCACCCCCCCCACCCACCCATCCTCTCCCCCTCTGTCTTCCTCTCTTGTGCTCTTTCGTTTTTCCTCGTTCTCTCTTTCTGAGCTCTCGCTCTTCTCTCGTGTCTTCGACTCTCCGTCCTTTGTTTCTCTCTTTTTCTCACTTGCTGGCTGTCTCCCCTTTCTCTCTTGCGTTCTTCTCCCTCTTCGTCCGTCTCCGGTCTCTTTGTATCTCTCTGTATCTCTCTGTATCTCTCTCTCGTCTCTCTTTTCTGTCTCTCTCTCGTGTTTTCTGTCTCCCTCGGGTCGCTCTTTGTCGCTCTTTGTTCGCTTTTTCTCCCTCGTCCGCTCTCTCTCTCTCTCTACCTCCCCATTCTCTCTCTACCCCTCATCTTTCTCTCTTGCTCTCTCTGTGTCTCTCTCTGGTCCCTCTCTTCTCTCTCTCTTCCCCTGTCTCTGTGTGCTCTTCTTGTCCCTCTGTGTCTCTCTCTCTTTTGTCTCTCTCTCTCTCTCTTTTCCCCCCTCTTTCTCTCTGCTCTCTGTCTCGCTCTCTCTGTCTCTCCTTCTACCATCCTCTCACCCCCACCCGTCTTTTCGGGTTGTTATTGTTTGATTTTTTCTGTGTCTCTCGCCTTCTCCTCTCACTTGCTCTCTGTCTCTCTTTCTCTCTCGCTCTCTTTCTCTCTTTCTCTCTCTCTCTCTCTGTGTGTGTCTCTCTCTGTCTCTCTCTTTCTCTCTCTCTCTTTCTCTCTCTCCTCTCTGCTGGCTCTGTTCGGTCTTTCGCTTCTTTCTCTCTCTCGCCTCTTTCTCTCTCTGTGCTCTCGCTTCTTTTCCTCTCTGGTGTGTTCCTCTGTCCTCTCTCTCTCTTTCTCTCGCTTTTTTTTCTCTGTAGCTCTTTTCTCTCTCTCTCTTGTTCTCTTTTTCTCTCGGGCCCTTCACTCTCCCCCCCCCCCTCTTTTCTTTTCTTGCTGCCCCGCCCCTTCTGTTTCCTTCTCACACTCTCTCCCACCCTTCCATTGCTCATGTCTCTTCTCTCTCCGACTCTCTCACTGTTCTCTCTCTGATGGGTTATAAATGTTGGATGTTTGTGCTGTTCCTCTCGTTTTTTTCCTGCTTCTGTAGACTATAGATGATATTACAGGGGAGGAGGGAGAGACACTGGGAGGGTGTGTGAAGAATGGAGTGTTGTGCAATTTCTCTGTGTGTGTTCTGAGGGATAATATTTTTTTGATTAGAATAGACTCTC
>NW_025535582.1:0-91389 GCF_020615455.1 Coregonus clupeaformis
TTACACTTTTTCCCCAGCCCCAGCTAACACGTTTGGACTCTAATAATCCAGTACTCATGGGCTTCAGTTTAGAATGCAATAAGTTTAATCAGCTGTGTTTTGCTAGGGATGGGGAAAAAGTGTGACACCACCCGACCCCCAAGGACTGGAATTGTCCATCCCTGATCTATATGGTAGGACCAGTACCAGATTAATATGGAGGCGAAAGAAACGCACACCTATTTAGGCGAGGTGCTGGCTATCGGAGTAGAACACTTGAAAAAGAAAGGGAGAGAGAAGACACGCTAGGAGCTCAGATGGATCATTTGATAACCTAATAACCAACGTCAGGATACCCTGATGAAGACAGCTTGTCTGTCAAACGTTGGTTATTAGGTTATTAAATTATTGCATCTGGAGCTAGAGGTAGTCGAAAAAAGTGTGACACCACTCCAGCCCCCAAGGACAGGAATTGTCCATCCCTGATCTATATGGTAGGACCAGTACCAGACCTGAATGAATGAATTTTTTCTCTGTCATACTACTAATCATGAAGTTGGCTTTAGCTAGCCCAGATAGGATCCCAATCTCCCAACCTAATAACTACACTGAACAAAAATATAAACGCAACATGTAAAGTGTTGGTCCCATATTTCACAAGCTGAAATAAAAGATCCCAGAAATGTTCGATACGCACAAAAAGCTTATTTCTCTCAAATTGTGTGCACAAATTTGTTTACATCCCGTAAGGAGCATTTCTCCCTTTGCCAAGATAATCCATCCACCTGACAAATTGGCATATCAAGAAGCTGATTAAACAGCATGGTAATTAACACACACCTTGTGCTGAGGACAATAATAGGCCACTCTAAAACGTGCAGTTTTGTCACACAACACAATGCCACAGATGTTTCAAGTTTTGAGGCAGCGTGCAATTGGCTTACTGACTGCAGGAATGTCCACCAGAGCTGTTGCCAGATACGTTTATGTTAATTTCTCAACCATAAGCCAAGGCGGCTTTAGAGAATTTGTCAGTACTTCTAACTGGCCTCACGACTTCAGACCACTTGTAAAGCAGCGATGGGCGAGCTGTTGGCTGATGTCAACGCTTGTGAATGCCCCATGGTGGCAGTGGGGTTATGGTATGGGCAGGCATAAGCTACGGACAATGAACACAATTGCATTTTATCGATGACAATTTGAATGCACAGAGATACCGGGGATAGTGTACGCACAAAGTGAGTTTGTAACATGTATATCATTCTTGCTTGTTGTTCTTTATAGTTACTACCATTGCCTATTGTAAGTTGCCTCTCTGTGTTTACTGTGTTGTGTAATACTCCGCAGGTAGCATTATGCCATTAATACAGCCCTTCTTTTGTTAATAACATTGTTGCTCTACTTGTGCTATCAGTTATTGTGCATATTCATTACCCCTGTTATCTGTCCATTACAGGACCACTATCATTCCACTACCTTTCCATGTCCATTTCATCCATGTATGTCAATAAAGTATCCTTGAATGTAACTCTGAGGTTGCCTTATTCTCCTCTACATATTCGTTGCCAATCCCACTGGCTCCAGGTCATCTATAAATCTCTGCTAGGCAAATCCCCGCCTTATCTTAAGTCATTGGTCACCATAGCAAAACCCACCCATGGTATGCGCTCCAGCAGGTATATCACACCTCCTTTGGCCACCATTCCTTCCAGTTCTCTGCTGCTAATGACTGGAACGAACTGCAAAAATCTCTGAAGCTGGAGACTCTTATCTCCCTCACTAACTTTAAGCATCAGTTGTCAGAGCAGCTTACCGATCACTGCACCTGTACACAGCCCATCTGTAATTAGCCCACCCAACTACCTCATCCCCATATTGTTATTTATTTTGCTCATTTGCACCCCAGTATCTCTATTTGTACATCATCTTCTGCACATCTATCACTCCAGTGTTAATACTAAATTGTCATTATTTTGCACTATGGCCTATTTATTGCCTTACCTCCATAACTTATTACATTTGCAAACACTGTATATACATTTTCTATTGCGTTATTGACTGTATGTTTTGTTTATCTCATGTGTAACTCTGTGTTGTTGTTGTTTTTATCGAACTGCTTTGCTTTATCTTGGCCAGGTTGCAGTTGTAAATGAGAACTTGAAATAAAAATAAAATGTTTAATTCATATTCATTAAAGATATTTAGTCAAGACTTGAAAAGTGCCATTTATTTCAAATGATAATTATTCAGTGTCTGCAACCCTCAAGAACCAGGGTGAGTGTGGCTCCCCCTTTTAACTGGGCAAACACAACTTGCATATAGTCATAGACTAGGCCAAAATGTTAATCTTTTAACCTTGCTTAAATAAAACAATGCATTTTTATTAGTGAGAAAGAGTTTTCTATGATGATTAAAGCTTTTGGTTGCACCTCGACTCAATGTTGGTTGAGCGCCCTCCACTTTTTTGTCAAATAATACATAAAAAAAAATAATTATAAGTAAATTATTAAAACCATTAAAATTGGGATTGGGATGTTTCCCACTTATTTACACAACCTACTCCACAAAGTTTAGAGAAATGTTCTGAAATGAATTAAGAAGTAAACAGAAGAAAATCAGAATTGAAGGCAACTATAATGCAAAGAATTTAATGGTCTATGGTTCAATCCTGTTTCTGGTCTAATGAATAATTAATATTGTTCCTCCTCTTCCTTGTGCAAGCGCAGCAAGCACACTGCCCTCCAAAGCCTGCAAAAAAAACCGGACTGCCCCTTTCCTCGCCCTGCATGGAACATCCAGGGTCACGTCCCTTGGTGACGTGTGGGGTGACGTCGGGGTGACCCACAGCAACATCCTCTGGAAAGGGACAAAAGCGGGACAGAATGTAAATAAATGCAAACCGTAGGGTTCTAAACACTGCCCAGTTGAATGGGATCTTTATTTCAGCTCATGAAACATGGGACCAACACTTTACATGTTATCATGATGAACGGCACCTGTCAGAGTGCTTTCTATAGGTCTTACTCACCTGCTTGGATGGCAGATGGCAGAGTGGCGTAGACGGCCACCATGAGAGGCTTTTCTTCAGGTGTGACGTCCACAACCTCCAAGAGTGAAGAAGCAGGGTATGCATCTGTGTTTGGGGTGATGTCCACAACCTCTAGGTGGGAAGAAGCCGGGTCTGCATCTGTGTTAGGGGTGATGTCCACAAACTCCAGGTGGGAAGAAGCAGGATCTGCCTCTGTGTTTGGGGTGATGTCCACAAGCTCCAGGTGGGAAGAAGCCGGGTCTGCCTCTGTGTTAGGGGTGATGTCCACAACCTCCAGGTGGGTAGATGCTGGGTCTGCCTCTGTGTTAGTGATGATGTCCACAACCTCCAGGTGGGAAGAAGCTGGCTCTGCCTCTGTGTTAGGGTTGATGCCCACAACCTTCAGGTGGGAAGAAGCCGGGTCTGCCTCTTTGTTGGGGTGATGTTCACAACCTCCAGGGTGGGAAGAAGCCAGGTGTGCCTCTTTGTTAGAATTGATGTCCGCAATCTCTAGGTGGGAAGAAGCCGGGTCTGCCTCTGTGTTTGGGGTGATGTCCACAAGCTCCAGGTGGGAAGAAGCCGGGTCTGTCTCTGTGTTAGGGGTGGTTTCCACAACCTCCTGATAGGAAGAAGCCGGGTCTAACTCTGTGTTAGGGGTGATGACCACAAACTTCAGGTGGATAGAAGCCGTCTCAGCCTCTGTGTTAGGGGTGATGTCCACAAGCTCCTTGTGGGAAGAAGCCAGGTGTGCCTCTTTGTTAGGGGTGATGTCCACAACCTCCAGGTGGGAAGAAGCAAGGTGTGCCTCTTTGTTATGGGTGATGTCAACAACCATACGGTGGGAAGAAGCAGGGTCTGACTCTGTGTTAGGGGTGATGTCCACAAACCTCAGGTGGGTAGAAGCCGTCTCAGCCTCTGTGTTAGGGTGACGTTCACAACCCTCCAGGTGGGAAGAAGCCAGGTGTGCCTCTTTGTTAGGGTTGATGTCCGCAATCTCTAGGTGGGAAGAAGCCGGGTCTGTCTCTGTGTTTGGGGTGATGTCCACAAGCTCCTGATGGGAAGAAGCCAGGTGTGCCTCTGTGTTAGGGGTGATGTCCTCAACTTCCAGGTGGGAAGATACCGGGTCTGCCTCTGTGCTACGGGTTTTGTCAGCAACCTCCAGGTGGGAAGAAGCCAGGTGTGCCTCTGTGTTAGGGGGTGATGTCCAAAACCACTATGTGGGAAGAAGCCGGGTCTTCCTCTCTGCTACGGGTGATGTCAACAACATCTAGGTGGGGAGAAGCTGGGTCAAACTCTGTGTTAGGGGTGAATCCCTCAACATCCAGGTGGGCAGAAGCCGGGTCTTTCTCTGTGTTAGGGGTGATGTCCACAACCTCCGGGTGGGAAGAAGCTGGGTCTGTCTCTGTGTTATGGGGGATTTCCACAACCTCCAGGTGGGAAGAAGCCTGGTCTGCATCTGTGTTAGGGGTGACAATTAAAATCCTGATTGGCTCTACTACTACAAGGCACCAGGATGTCATGACAAAAGGCATCTGTCAGAGTGCTTTCTATGAGTGCTACTCACCTGCTTGGATATCAGCTGGTAGTGTGGCGGAGAAGGCCACCACTAGGACAGGGGGAACTCGCAGGGTGTCTGCAGTAGGCTGGAAGTAGCTTTTCACCTCGTCCGCCACAAAGGCACAGACAGAGCTCATAAAAAAGGGGTATTGAGGTCATCCAGGGAGAAGGACGAGCTGATTCTCCCGAGGATCGACCTCACAGAGTCAAAAGCAGCAGCCCGGGAGAAAGGGGGGTGAGGAGAAGAGGCCTTCAACGTGTTGGAGAGCTTCTCCCCACGGCCACCACCATACTCACAGCCATCCCGCTTAGGAGGATGGGGTGATCTGAATGGCCTTCCTCTGGCTGAAGCCACAGGGCCAGGAGGATCCTGGGCACCAGCTCCACCACCACCTGGAGATGGGCTGAGCAGGTTGCTACAGGGCTTATTGGACAGCTTGTCCAGAATGCTCCTCACAGCTCTCTCCACGATGATGTGGACCTTGGGGGTCGCTTGGAAATCAACAAAAAGCAGCAGAGAAAGCTAAACGATGTGCAATGTTCACACAGAGAACACTGCCCTAGTTATTTTCTGCATAGCTCCAGATGTGTAGATGAATGGAGCAAGCTGTATGCAGGGCAGTACATGGAACTCACATGTCAGCGCCAGCTGGAGAGGTGGTGTGCATAGAGCGGCGGAGCTTGCAGACAGCCTTGTGCTCCATGTCAATCATTTTTAGGCAGGTGTTTACTTCCCAGGTCTGGCCGAGGAAACAGGAAGTCCCATTAGTGTAATTTCACAACAGATATATTCTGCTGTACTGACTAGTTGTTGAAAGGATAGAAAGGGAGCTCACTGACTGATAGTCTAAGTCTCTAACTCTCATTCTCTTACCAGCCGAGCGAATTGTTCCCTCCTCCAGGGTTTCCTTCCACACCCTTCAAATAAAACACAAAGCATTTCAACTTTCCTGGCGTCCTATTTATCTGTTGTTTATTTTACCCACACCTCCTGGAGTGCTGCTGGTGACAGAGAATGGCAGTGAAGGTGAGAGCTGACGTGGTACTCACCTCTCCCTAAGGGATTTTTGCCCTGAGACACCAGCCAGTCGCTCATGTGCTCCATGGTGACATGGGGCGAGACCTGGCCTCGACTCTGGAGCAGCAGATAGTGGACCATGAGCTTCTTCTGCAAGATGAGGTAAGGTGTGAGACCGTGCCACTAAAGACCATATAATGTGCTTTCAGAAGGGCCTCTCACAACATTTCACAACTGCTCATGTCTCACAATTTGCAAGTGATATTAAAAACTCTTATGACCATCTTCTCTAAACTGTCTTGAAATAAAAACTCTTGTTTTGGGATTAAATCTCATCTCTTTTTTTTCTGTGGTTACTGTTTTTGTGGGATGAATCTTACCTGTTTATTGTAATATGCTTCCTCCCAGCAGGCCTGCAGAGTCTGAAAATAAAGGCTGCTTCTACAGAATTCCTTTGAAGATAATACAAATAATTATGCTTTATTAGGTACATTATGCACAGGCATTTACAGTATGCCAAAAGGAATATCTCCTAAGATTACCTTAGTGGGACCATAAGTGAACTCAGGAATGCTCCCAACCCTATCCATGGTCAGAGGGGGGACGAAATGCAGCGCTATAAATATACGGGATGCTCTAGAGATAACAGGAATGACTTAAAGTCGCGAATGATCAATGCCTGTGGAGTCGTCCAATATGCTGCGCTGAGAATTGAGTTGTAGGCGATATTTGGATATGTTTGGCTGCAATTTACATGTTTACATTCTATTGCCATGGAGAAATTGAGTTTCTAGAACCTGTTTTCTTCTATGTCTTTATTTCGTGAAATATTAAGATCTTTATTTTGTCATAATGTGTATATGAGGACGTTGGAGCCCGTTCCGATTCATGACGCGGTTATCCAGGTGCATGTTGCATAGACCTACTAATCCAACCTTGGTTTACAAGTTAAATTAAATTAGTATATATGCCTATACAAATCTATTGACCACATCCATTTAAATCAATGATTGTCAATTGAAAATGTGGTAGTTGTGTTATCCTGTTGTGCGTGTCAGGGCTCCTCTTAAGCACGTTATTCCAATATTTCCTAGAATTGACGCAGGTTACACTTTTGCAAAACTACTAGGTTAAAAAATAAGAGCATGAATGACAATAAAGGTATGACTTGAATTATATGTGTAGTAGTGTGATGTTGTTCCCCTAGATTATGCACCAAATTGCACACAAGGACAGTTCAAGTAGGCCAGGTCAAGAGGGGATGTTAATAAGTTAATAATAATAATAATTCAATGTGGTTTCTTTATTTAATTACAGCTGCATAGCTAATGTTATTTTTTGGTGTACAAACATTTTTATGTATCTATATTGCAAATACACCAAATTGTAAAAAGTTGTATATTTTGGTTTGGTCCATCGGGTTATCTGTATTTATGTACCCTCTTATTGTTCTCTTTGCCTGACCTTCAACTAGCAAGGTATGTTGTCCTTGGCGCCGTAATTTGTCAATATAAAACTGTGGTAAAGTTACACAAAGTGCTGTTACGCAACTACAGGTTTTGTTACAATGTGGACAATATAAAGATGTATGTTAACAACTTTCACCGAGCTCGCTAATTAGGGTACCATTGTAACTCGGGAGTATTTGGGGCAGTGTTTGAGTGAGTTTCTATGTGTGCTCACGAGGTGCCCGAGAGCTGTGGCTGCACCAAGGGCTAACCTATTGTGTGTTGTCTCGTGGTGTGCAGGTATGTCTTTTATTTTGTCAGAATTATGTTGTATATCATTTTACTTGTATTGTATAGTGTGTTGTTAGGCACTGAATGTGTGCATGCAGCACCTGTTCTCTTTGCCTGACCTTCAACTAGCAAGGTGCCCGAGAGCTGTGGCTGCACCAAGAGCTAACATATTGTGTGTTGTCTTCGTGTGCAGGGCAATAAAATTATCCAACCATCAGAATTCCAGTTGTGGCAGTGTCCTAATTACGTGACCTGTCGACTGGTCAGCTCAAGCCGACCGCCGGAGCTGTGCATGTGAATTTGTTGATGGCTTACTGTAAGTGAATATATACTGTAAACAGTGAAAGTGAATGTAGCATATTCATTAGATACAGGTATTCGTGCTTATTTGTATGTTTTGGATGAATTTGTTTATTGCATTCATTCTTTTTGGTATTTGAATGCACTAAATTACATTGTATTTTAGTGCTCTGTTGAGCCATGGAAGATTCTCAAATCCATAAGACGTGTTATGCTGGGGATTTTAGTGTGGGTAGAGGGAGGGGGTGTCCTTCCATTTACACCAATTGTACAGTCAGCTCCTGGGAGTAGAGCGTTTGCTAGTCCTGAGTTTGCAAGCACTGGGAGGGGGTAGGCTGTTTGTTCCACCTGACCAGGGTATCCCACCTCTGTCTTTTGATGTACCATCATCCACAGTACTCGGTGATAATGGGACGCCTCCGAGTCAGCTTAGTGACCTTATTAAGCAGATTGGTTCAGAGATAGGAGAATCTATCAGAGCAAGTTTACTGCAGCCTGGGGTTTCAAGTCTTTCTCATGTCCGTCCCCTCACCAACCCCAGCAGTTTCCCTGCCTGAGCAGTGTGGGTCAACCTTTATTGATGCTCCAAGCTGAATCTGGTTGTGAAGTCAGATGTTAGTGCTCCACCTCTTTTTAGGGGTGATGGCTCAGATAAGTACTCTGTCCTGGAGTGGGAGGAGTTAATGGAAGTCTACCTAGAGAAGAGGGGTTACACTGGGTCTGGGAATGTTGGGGAGGTGATGTCTAGGCTCATGGGAGAGGGCAGGGATGTGACCAAAGTCTGGAAGTGAACAACCTTGTTGTCACAGATGTTAAGGCGGTGTTCAGTGTTTCAAGCAACACTTTGTGGATACTGTCTGCTCAGGTATGCCATTAGCTGATTTCTATTCAATCAAACCATATGCTAATGAGGGTCCAATAGATTTCTGGATTAGGCTTAACAAAGCTGCAGAGGCAGCCGAACAGTACCTTGTGAGTGAGGGCAGGACCTTACCCAATCAGTGCTCAGAGTTGGCAGTCATGTTTGTACGCAACTCTCCTGATAAAGAGTTGGCCCAAGTGTTCAAGAGCAAACCCATTCGTGACTGGACAGTCAGTGAGGTACAGGATCGGTTGGATGAACTGTTAAGGGAACGTAAAGCATGTAGAACACAACTTTCACAGCAGGTTGCTGCTGTTTTTGACTGCCCTCAGGAGGGAGTGGGTCCTGTGAAAAGACCTAATGTGTCATCTTTTTCTCAATGTGGCGCTGAACCAGACCAGGCACCATCTGTATCTGAGGGTGGGACATTAAAGAAAGTTTTGACTTTGTTAGAGAAGGCTCTGGTCAGCAATACTCAGCAATACTCAGTCTGTGAGTGGCGCAGTGGTCTAAGGCACTGCATCGCAGTGCTAGCTGTGCCACTAGAGATCCTGGTTCGAATCCAGGCTCTGTTGTAGCCGGCCGCGACCGGGAGATCCATGGGGCGGCGCACAATTGGACTAGCGTCGCCTAGGGTAGTGGAGGGAATGGCCGGCTCAGTTCGTAGAGCATGGTGTTTGCAACACCAGGGTTGTGGGTTCGATTCCCGACGGGGGTATGAAGAAAAAAAGTAACGTATGCACTAACTGTAAGTCGCTCTGGATAAGAGCGTCTGCTAAATGACTTAAACATGTTAAATGTAGAGGGCCCCGTAAACAGTTCCACAAACGTCAGCATGAGTGCGCTGACTGTGGAAGCACTAATCACTGGACCAAAGCTCACTGTCAGATGCACCAGCTGTGCGTCAAGTGCTTTTCTCTGGGCCACATGAGCTTTGACTGTAGTGAGGCTGGGCAGCGACAGAACCCTGGATGTGGACAGACTGGCAGGTCTCAGGAAAACTAGAAAGCCTCCGTTCTGAGGAGGGCAATGTGGGGCATTCTTATTTTTCCTCCACTGATGATGATATCCAATCTGTTTATTCTTACTTTTGTGAGTCAGTACCCAAGAACAACACAGTCATTTTTCAGAACACAATGAGAATTACTCAGAATGACAGTTTGTTTTACACCACTGTGCTAGTACAGGATAAAGTTGAGCTGAAGGGGATGTTAGATAGTGGGTCCATGGCTACTACTCTGCGCGCAGATATTTTACCTCGGTTGAGGGAGGCAGGAGTGGTAGAGGGGAACTTTTTAGCTCCTTCAGACATCATCCTGGTGGGTTGTGGTGGGAACAAACTAGCCCAGTGGTTATGTGTGACTTAAAAAATTCAACTTTATGGCTTCTGTTATGTAGTCCCAGTGCTTATTGTTGATGGGCAGGTTGATGAACTCATTGTGGGCACTAATGTGTTGAAGTCTCTGATTAGACAGTTCAAATCAAATGACAGCTACTGGCGGGTGGCGGGTACACCAGGTTCCTCTAGCCAGTGTGATGTCAAATCTGGAGAGATGGAGAGGAGACTCCATCCCAGATAAAGTGGGCACCATTAAGTTGAAGAGAGCAGTAACGCTCCAACCCATGAGTGAGCATCTGGTGTGGGGCCGCCTACCCCCAAAGACAAAACTCTCCGTGGGCAGTACT
This sequence comes from Coregonus clupeaformis, assembly GCF_020615455.1. NCBI lineage: Eukaryota > Metazoa > Chordata > Actinopteri > Salmoniformes > Salmonidae > Coregonus > Coregonus clupeaformis. The sequence continues at coordinate 10,170 of NW_025535582.1, forward strand.
GTTGTTGTCGAGCCCAGCACGTCTCGTTGTGTGAATTGACACATACTAGTGGGGAGAGTAGTTACGCCTCTGTGGGGGGATGGATGGCTCCCTGTGAAGATTGTGAATCCAACAACATCGCCAGTTACCCTGAGACGAAATGCTAAAGTGGCGGATGTGTACCCTTGCATTGCATTGGAGTATTTTAATGATGTCAAGCAGCAAGCAGCTCATCAGAATGTGGCAAAGGCTCAATGTGACAGATCACATGGCAGTCTGACAGCTAAGAGTTCAGTTGGTGGCAGTGTAGATAATGGCAACAGTACACTGAGGAATCTTGGACTTCAAGGCCTGTCTGTTGAGGAGTGTCCAGTTTCACAGTTCTGGAAAGATAAACTTGTCAACTTAATTGGGAAGTATGACACAGTGTTCTCTAGACATAGCCTAGATTGTGGCGAGGCAAAGGAGTTCTGCCTTCGCATACGGCTGACTGATGACCGCCCATTTCGATGACCTTATCGTAGGCTGTCTCCAGCTCATTACCAAAAACTCAGGGAAACACTGGATGTTATGGAGGAAAAGGAAATCGTCAGAAAATCCAGCAGCGAGTATGCCTCACCATTGGTGCTGGTATGGAAAAATAATGGGGACTTGCGCCTATGTACTGACTTCAGGTGGTTAAATGCCCGCACAGTAAAGGATGCTCATCCCCTGCCTCATCAGGCTGATGTACTGGCCGCGCTGGGAGGTAATGCCTTCTTCAGCACAATTGATTTGACGTCAGGTATCACAACGTGCCACTGCATGAAGAGGACAAGAAATACACTGCCTTTTCCTCCCCTTTAGGTCTGCACGAGTACAATCGGTTACCTCAGGGCCTCTGCAACAGGCGGCTACTTTTATGAGAATGATGCTGACCATCTTTGGTGACCAAAACGTTCTAAGTCTCCTTTGTTACTTGGATGATCTGATGGTTTTTGCTAAGACGGAGGAAGAGAGTCTGCAGAGACTTGAGATGGTTTTTCAGCGGTTGCAGGATCACAACCTTAAACTGTCTCCGTCTAAGTGCAAGTTTCTGAGGAGGTTCTGTAAAGTTTTTGGGCCACATCATTTCTCAGGAGGGTGTAGCCACTGACCCTGCTAAAGTTCAAACCATTTTGAATGTGACTGAGAGTGAGATAATGGAAGCTGATGGTGTCACACCGTCTCCTATCAAAATAGGTTATTTCCTTGGTATGGTAGTATACTATCAGCACTACATTGAGAATTGTTCCATGGTTGCTAGGCCATTGTTTCAGCTAACTACAGGTCAGAAGAAGCCTAGGAGAGGCAAGGGTAGGAAGAGGCCTGGTCCCCCTCGCAGGCTCACTGCTGCAGACTGGACTGCCGAATGTCGACTCGCTTTTGAAGCTTTGAAATCAGCACTAGTTGACCAGGCACTGCTGGTTCATCCAGATTTTTCTCAGCCATTTCTACTTTCCGTGGATGCATCTACTAGTGGTTTGGGAGCTGTACTATCACAAGTGCAAGATGGGAAGGACATAGCCAGGCCGATGCTTTGCTAGTAAATCTCTTAATCATGCACAATCCAAGTATCCTGCTCACCGGCTGGAATTTCTAGCCATGAAATGGGCCATTCATGATAAATTCAGCCATTGGCCGGGGCATAAGTTTACTGTGTGGACCGACAACAATCCACTCAAATATATTCTTACAAAGCCGAGACGATGCATGCGAGCAGAGATGGGTTGCAAAGCTGGCACCCTTTGAGTGGCGCAGTGGTCTAAGGCACTGCATCGCAGTGCTAGCTGTGCCACTAGAGATTCTGGTTCGAATCCAGGCTCTGTCGTAGCCGGCCGTGACCGGGAGACCCATGGGGCGCCGCACAATTGGTCCAGGGTAGGGGAGGGAATGGCCGGCAGGGATGTTGCTCAGTTGGTAGAGCATGGCGTTTGCAACGCCAGGGTTGTGGGTTCGATTCCCACGGGGGGCCAGTATGAAAAATTAAAATGATGTATGCACTCACTAACTGTAAGTCACTCTGGATAAGAGCGTCTGCTAAATGACTAAAAATGTAAAATAAAAATGATATCCAGTACATACAGTGGGGAGAACAAGTATTTGATACACTGGCGATTTTGCAGGTTTTCCTACTTACAAAGCATGTAGAGGTCTGTAATTTTTATCATACGTACACTTCAACTGTGAGAGACGGAATGTAAAACAAAAATCCAGAAAATCACATTGTATGATTTTTAAGTAATTAATTTGCATTTTATTGCATGACATAAGTATTTGATACATCAGAAAAGCAGAACTTATTATTTGGTACAGAAACCTTTGTTTGCAATTACAGAGATCATAGTTTCCTGCATGTCTTGACCAGGTTTGCACACACTGCAGCAGGGATTTTGGCCCGCTCCTCCATACAGACCTTCTCCAGATCCTTCAGGTTTCGGGGCTGAGATCCCCAAAGCCTACAAGAATTCTGATAGTGAAACTCCACTCAGCTGGGATGGTGCTGTGCCTGATGTTGTTAACTTGGTTGAAGATGCTTTGTCAGTCTGGTCTGTGACAATCTACCAGGATTCTGATCAGTCGTCTGACACTACTAGTGTTGAGTCGGAAATTGAAAGTGTGCTGGCTCGGATATGCCGATCTGTAGTACTCCCCAACCTGAGGTTAGACCTTTGAGCACGGTTGGTGCTGTCCGTGACATTCCTGCTAGGTTTTTGGGTGAGGGTGTTCGGACTAGACTAGGTAGATTTATTAAGCCAGTGAATAGGCTAATCCAAACTATGTCTACACAGGAAATGAAACAATTCTTGGTTTCTCAGTGACGGTAGGATAATTATAATAATAATAATAATAATAATAATAATATGCCATTTAGCAGACGCTTTTATCCAAAGCGACTTACAGTCGTGCGTGCATACATTTTTTTTTTTTGTGTATGGGTGGTCCCGGGGATCGAACCCACTACCTTGGCGTTACAAGCGCCGTGCTCTACCAGCTGAGCTACAGAGGACCATATTGCCTACCTTTTCTTTGTTGTGTGTATGTGGTAATCTAAGTGGGTCTTAGAGTGATTTGTGGGTTTGTCTAATATTTTTGACAATTCATGTAACTTTGTGTGTAGTTCATCAGCATAAAATGTATTTGGCATTTTTTGTATAGGGTTGAATAAGGGATTAGCTACCTCTTATTTTTCCTAATCCTTCACGGGATAGCTTTCCAGCTGATCGACCATTTGTGGGTCTAGAATTAAGGGACTACACTGGGTTACTCTGTCGCCCTGTGGGTGTGAAATGTTTTTTTCTTTCTTTGCTTTGTTACCTTCGAGGTAATGTGTTTTGTTTTGTGTTTATAATCTAATGTAAAACAGTAGGGGTGAATGTAGTAGTGTGATGTTGTTCCCCTAGATTATGCACCAAGTTGCACACAAGGACAGTTCAAGTAGGCCAGGTCAAGAGGGGATGTTAATAAGTTAATAATAATAATAATAATAATAATAATTCAATGTGGTTTTTATTTAATTACAGCTGCATAGCTAATGTTATTTTTTGGTGTACAAACATTTTTATATATCTATATTGTAAATACACCTAATTGTAAAAGTTTTGTATATTTTGGTTTGGTCCATCGCGGGTTATCTGTATTTATGTACCCTCTTATTGTTCTCTTTTGCCTGACCTTCAACTAGCAAGGTATGTTGTCCTTGGCGCCGTAATTTGTCAATATAAAACTGTGGTAAAGTTACACAAAGTGCTGTTACGCAACTATAGGTTTTGTTACAATGTGGACAATATAAAGATTTATGTTAACAACTTTCACCAAGCTCGCTAATTTGGGTACCTATTGTAACTCGGGAGTATTTGGGTCAGTGTTTGAGGGAGTTTCTATGGCTCACGCAGGTGCTCCGAGAGCTGTGGCTGCACCAAGGGCTAACCTATTGTGTGTTGTCTCTTCGTGTACAGGTATGTATTTTATTTTGTCAGAATTATGTTGTATATCATTTTACTTGTATTGTATAGTGTGTTGTTAGGCACTGAATGTGTGCATGCAGCACCTGTTCTCTTTTGCCTGACCTTCAACTAGCAAGGTGCCCGAGAGCTGTGGCTGCACCAAGGGCTAACATCTTTTTTTTTGTCTCTTCGTGTTTAGGTCGAATAAAAATTATCCAACCATCAGAATTCCAGTTGTGGCAGTGTCCTAATTAAAAGTACACAACGCAGAACGAACCACGCTACATATGCATAATGAATAGTAAACAACATCGCTCTGCGTGGGAACTTTTGGTGGGGGGGGAGTAGCCTTTATAAGTCTCCATGGTGGGTAAAGACCATCACTTCGTTGTCTTGTTGGGAATATTAATAATTTGTGACAGTACGCATTGTATTAGTCTAACGGTTGTTTTTAATTTAGTTTCTCACATTAAACAGACATTTGAGAAGGATTTGAGAAGCGAATTGCTTGCAGTTGTACCAATGACACACAGACACACTAAAGCTGTACAGTGTAGTTAGAAAAGTCAATTTACATTATTTGCAGATGTGTTCCCTTTTATTTACAAATCGAAAAAATGTAACATTTGAAATGAATGTGGCAGAACAGTTAAGCATAGAGTTCCTGGGGAGTCTTCTCCTTCAGTCTTTTTGCCTCCTATGCCTCGTTTCCTATTAGATGGGATTTTCCCAATGCCAAGTTCACCTGAGACAGCCGCTATCCAGTGTCATGTGTTGCTGAATTACAGATCTCGCTATCCCAATGTCGCTGCTGTCCATGGTGCTGAAATATCCAATCTCGGCTATTTGCATACATAGGACCATCCACACTTGACACCACACACACAAGTTAATGCTAATATCACACACACTTTTGAACATTGCACAACCTGCAACAAGACACTGAAACAGCACTTAATTTCAAGTTTGTTTGTTTCTGAATAAAGATGCGAAGAATGAAATCAATGTGTGGAAGGAGATTGGACAATGTATAGGCATTCCCTATAGCTGTATTTGACTGGAGCATGATCAGATTGCTTTGTTTCAGCCAGAATGGAAATTTGGTCTGAGAAACGACGCCCATTATAGCATGACTATTTCAGACAGAATTCACTTTATGTTTATATGACCCCCTTTCAAACAGTCACTTATTTATCACTTTCTTGCAGATATACAGTGCATTCAGAAAGTATTCATACCCCTTAACTTATTCCACATGTTGTTTTCTTACAGCCTGAATTCAAAATGGATTCAATTATAATATTTTCTCTCACGCAGCTACACACAATACCCCATAATGACAAAGTGAAAACACGTTTTTGAAATTTTTGCAAATGTATTGGAAATTACATACAGAAATATCTCATTTACATAAGTATTCCCACCCCTGAGTCGATTAAAGCTGTGTCTTTCTGGGTAAATCTCCAAGAGCTTTGCACAACTGGATTGTAAAATAAATGCAATATACATTATATAGACAGCCATTTTTTTTTTGCCATAGGTTTTCAAGCCGAATTAAGTCAAAACTGTAACTAAGCCACTCAGAAACATTCAATGTCGTCTTGGTAAGCAACTCCAGTGAATATTTGGCCTTGTGTTTTAGGTTATTGTCCTGCTGAAGAGGGAATTTGTCTCCCAGTGTCTGTTGGAAAGCAGACTGAACCAGGTTTTCCTCTAGGAATCTGCCTGTACTTAGCTCTGCCGTTTATTTTTATCCTAAAAAAGTATCTAGTCCTTGCCAATGACATGCATACCCATAACATGATGCAGCCACCACCATGCTTGGAAATATGAAGAGTGGTACTCAGTGATGTGTTGTGTTGGATTTGCCCAAAACATTACGCTTTGTATTCAGGGCATAAAGTTCATTTCTTTGCCACATTATTTGCAGTTTTACTTTAGTGCCTGATTGCAAACACAATGCATGTACAGGTTTCCTTCTTTTACATTTACATTTTAGTCATTTAGCAGACGCTCTTATCCAGAGCGACTTACAGTTAGTGAGTGCATACTCTGTCAATTAGGTTAGTATTGTGGAGTAACTACAATGTTGATGATTCATCCTCAGTTTTCTCCTATCAAAGCATTAAACTTTCTAACTGTTTTAAAGCTACCATTGGCCTCATGGTGAAATCCCTGATAGTTTTCCTTCCTCTCCGGCAGCTGAGTTAGGAAGGACGCCTGTATTTTTGTAGTGACTGGGTGTATTAATACACCATCCAAAGCGTAATTAATACCTTCACCATGCTCAAAGGAATATTCAATGTCTGCTTTAATTGTACCCATCTACCAAAAGGTGCCCTACTTTGCGAGGCATTGGAAAACCTCCCTGGTCTTTGTGGTTGAATCTATGTTTCAAATTCACTGCTGGACTGAGGGACCTTATAGATAATTGTATGTGTGGGGTACAGAGATTATGTAGTCGTTTGAAAATCACTATTATTGCACACATAGTGAGTCCATCTAACTGATTATGTGACTTGTTAAGCACATTTTTACTCCTGAGATTATTTAGGCTTGCCATAACAAAGGGGTTGAAAACTAATTGATTAGATTACTAGATACTAGACTCTGTCAATATGTTTTTGGAAGTGGCTCTGCATTTCTTGCATACACATCATATTTATGTAAGGATTATGACGACCTTCTAAAAGGACAAAGCTGTTTATGTGTGTTCCCTTGTCTCCACTGTCACCACATCCCTCGATGTGTGCAAACAGAGCATCTATATCAGGGATGGGCAACTCCAGTCCTCGGGACCTGATTGGTGTTACACTTGTTCCCCAGCCCCAGCTAACACATTTGACTCTAATAATCAAGTACTCATGGGCTTCAGTTTAGGAATGCAATAAGTTTAATCAGCTGTGTTTGCTAGGGATGGGGAAAAAGTGTGACACCACTCCGACCCCCAAGGACTGGAATTGTCCATCCCTGATCTATATTGTAGGACCAGTACCAGATTAATATGGAGGCGAAAGAAACGCACACCTATTTAGGCGAGGTGCTGGCTATCGGAGTAGAACACTTGAAAAAGAAAAGGAGAGACGCACTCTAGGAGTCAGATGCAATAATTTAATAACTTAATAACCAACGTCAGGATACCCTGATGAAGACAGCTTGTCTGTCGAAACTTTGGTTATTAGGTTATTAAATTATTGCATCTGAGCTCCTAGAGTGTGCGGAAAAAGTGTGACACCACTCCGGCCCCCAAGGACAGGAATTGTCCATCCTGATCTATATGGTAGGAACAGTACCAGACCTGAATGAATGTGTCTGTTTTGAATATTCACGGAGACAGAATGATGTGGTTGATAGCAGAGACGTCATGCCCAAAGGGGGCACAGGGTCACCTGCCCCCTCAGATTTGTGATGTTTAAATTTGTCTTGTTATTTTTGTCATACTCTGTCATACTACTAACCATGAAGTTGGCTTTAGCTAGCCCAGATAGGATCCCATTCTCCCAACCTAATAACTACATTGAACTAAAATATTAACGCAATATGTAAAGTGTTGGTCCCATGTTTCATAAGCTGAAATAAAAGCGTGAAATATTTCGTTCGCACAAAAAGCTTATTTTTCTCAAATTGTGTGCACAAATTTGTTTACATCCCTGTAAGCGAGCATTTCTCCTTTGCCAAGATAATCCATCCACCTGACAAATGTGGCATATCAAGAAACTGATTAAACAGCATGATAATTAGACAGGTGCACCTTGTGCTGAGGACAATAAAAGGCCACTCTAAAATGTGCAGTTTTGTCACACAACACAATGCCACAGATGTTTCAAGTTATGAGGCAGCGTGCAATTGGCTTACTGACTGCCGGAATGTCCACCAGAGCTGTTGCCAGATAAATTTATGTTAATTTCTCAACCATAATCCAAGGCGGCTTTAGAGAATTTGGCAGTACTTCTAACTGGCCTCACGACTTCAGACCACTTGTAAAGCAGCATATGGGCGAGCTGTTTGCTGACGTCAACGTTTTGAATGCCCCATGGTGGCAGTGGGGTTATGGTATGGGCAGGCATAAGCTACGGACAATGAACCCAATTGCATTTTATCGATGACAATTTGAATGCACAGAGATACCGTGGGATAGTGTACGTGCACAAAGTGAGTTTATAACATGTATATCATTCTTGCTTGTTGTTCTTTATAGTTACTACCATTGCCTATTGTAAGTTGCCTCTCTGTGTTTACTGTGTTGTGTAATACTCTGCAGGTAGCATTATGCCATTAATAGAGCCCTTCCTTTGTTAATAGTGTTGTTGCTCTACTTGTGCTATCAGTTATTGTGCATATTCATTAGCCCTGTTATCTGTCCATTACAGGACCACTATCATTCCACTACCTTTCCATGTCCATTTCATCCGTGTGGTCAATAAAGTATCCTTGAATGTAACTCTGAGGTTGCCTTATTCCCCTCTTACCGAGGGAGGTGAAAGCGCAACCTGGTCTCAGAACATTTCGTATTATTCTGTATGTACAAAGCTGTGATCAAGTCAAAGGGTGGCTACTTTGAAGAATCTCACATCTCAAACATATTTTGATATGTGTAACACGTTTTTGGTTACTACATGATGCCATATGTGTTATTTAATAGTTTTGATGTCTTCACTATTATTCTACAATTTAGAAAATACACAAGACACAGAGGAGGAGAAACTATCCAACACCCTGGGAGAGAGAACGAGTGACCTCAGTCGAACTCACAGCCAGAAAGATGCGTTAGATACAGGAGAGGAAGAGGTTACCCTGGATGCCATCACCCCTGCTCCTGTGATCAGGCCAACGGGCAGGCGGAGCGAGAGGTCATAGTGATAGTGATTCACACCCAGTGAGAGACAGACAACCCATACAACCTCTTGGCTGAGATGAACCACACAGAGGTAGAGGCAGAGGGCCTTCAGGGCTAGCCAGTCAGCCTTCCTGCTCTGATCCTCAAGTCAATTGTAGTTGACCTCATTCCGTCAGTAGAGGATGCCTGGTTGTTCTTTAAAAGTGCTTTCCTCTCCATCTTAAATAAGCATGCCCCATTCAAACAATTCTGAACTAAGAACAGATATAGCCCCTGGTTCATCCCAGACTAGACTGCCCTTGACAGGCACAAAAACATCCTGTGGCGTACTGCATTAGCATCGAACAGCACCCGCGATATGCAACTTTTCAGGGAAGTCAGGAACAAATATACACAATCAGTTAGGAAAGCAAAGGCTAGCTTTTTCAAACAGAAATTTGCATCCTGTAGCACTAACTCCAAAAAAATGTGGGACACTGTAAAGTCCATGGAGAATAAGAGCACCTCCTCCCAGCTACCCACTGCACTGAGGCTAGGAAACACTGTCACCACCGATAAATCTACGATAATCGAGAAATTCAATAAGAATTTTGCTACGGCTGGCCATGCTGTCCACCTGGCTATCCCTACCCCGGCCACCAGCTCTGCAACTTGCTCATGGACCCCCAAAAATATGGACCCCTACAAATCAGCTGGGCTAGACAATCTGGACACTTTCTTTCTAAAATTAGCCACCGAAATTGTAGCAACCCCTGTTACTAGCCTGTTCAACCTCTCTTTCGTATCATCTGAGATCCCCAGAGATTGGAAAGCTGCCGCAGTCATCCCCCTCTTCAAAGGGGGTGACACTCTAGATCCAAACTGTTACAGACCTATATCCATCCTGCCCTGTCTTTCGAAAGTATTTGAAAGCCAAGTTAACAAACAGATCACCGACCATTTCGAATCGCACCGTACCTTCTCCGCTATGCAATCTGGTTTCCGAGCTGGTCATGGGTGCACCTCAGCCACACTCAATGTCCTAAACGATATTATAACACGATCGATAAAAGACAGTACTGTCTTTTATCGACCTGGCCAAGGCTTTCGACTCTGTCAATCACCGCATTCTTATTGGCAGACTAAATAGCCTTGGTTTCTCAAACAACTACTTCTCAGATAGAGTTCAATGAGTCAAATCGGAGGGCCTGTTGTCTGGACCTCTGGCAGTCTCTATGGGGGTGCCACAGGGTTCAATTCTCGGCCGACTCTGTCCTCTGTGTTTATCAATGATGTTGCTCTTGCTGCTGGTGACTCTCAGATCCACCTCTACGCAGACGATACCATTTTGTATACATCTGGCCCTTCATTGGACACTGTGTTAACAAACCTCCAAACGAGCGTCAATGCCATACAACACTCCTTCCGTAGCCTCCAACTGCTCTTAAACGCTATTAAAACGAAATGCATGCTCTTCAATCGAACGCTGCATGCACCAGCCCGCCCAACTAGAATCACTACTCTCGGCGGGTCTGACTTAGAATATGTGGACAACTACAAATACCTAGGTGTCTGGTTAGACCGTAAATTCTCCTTCCAGACTCACATTAAGCATCTCCAATCCAATGTTAAATCTAGAATCGACTTCTTATTTCACAACAAAGCCTCCTTCACTCATGCTGCCAAACATGCCCTCGTAAAACTGACTATCCTACCGATCCTTGACTTCGCGATGTCATTTACAAAATAGCCTCCAACACTCTACTCAGCAAATTGGATGTAGTCTATCACAGTGTCATCCGTTTTGTCACCAAAGCCCCATATACTACCCACCATTGTGACCTGTACGCTTTCGTTGGTTGGCCCTCACTACATATTCGCCGCCAATCCCACTGGCTCCAGGTCATCAATCCCAGCCTTATCTGAAGTCATTGGTCACCATAGCAACACCCACCCGTGGTATGCGCTCCAGCAGGTATATCACCCCTCCTTTGGCCACCATTCCTTCCAGTTCTCTGCTGCTAATGACTGGAAAGAACTGCAAAAATCTCTGAAGCTGGAGACTCTTATCTCCCTCACTAACTTTAAGCATCAGTTGTCAGAGCAGCTTACAGATCACTGCACCTGTACACAGCCCATCTGTAATTAGCCCACCTAACTACCTCATCCCCATATTGTTATTTATTTTGCTAATTTGCACCGCAGTATCTCTATTTGTACATCATCTTCTGCACATCTATCACTCCAGTGTTAATACTAAATTGTAATTATTTTGCACTATGGCCTATTTATTGCCTTACCTCCATAACTTATTACATTTGCAAACACTGTATATAGATTTTCTATTGTGTTATTGACTGTATGTTTTGTTTATCTCATGTGTAACTCTGTGTTGTTGTTGTTTTTATCGCACTACTTTGCTTTATCTTGGCCAGGTCGCAGTTGTAAATGAGAACTTGTTCTAAACTGGCCTACCTGGTTAAATAAAGGTTAAATAAAAAAATGAAATAAAATGTTTAATTCATATTCATTAAAGATATTTAGTCAAGACTTGAAAAGTGCCATTTATTTCAAATGATAATTATTCAGTGTCTGCAACCCTCAAGAACCAGGGTGAGTCTGGGTCCCCCTTTAACTGGGCAAACACAACTTGCATATCGTCATAGACTAGGCCTAAACGTTAATATTTTAACCTTGCTTGAATAAAACTATGCATTTTTAATAGTGAGAAAGAGTTAGCTTTTCCTTTTAGATTATGATTAAGGTTTTTGGTTGCACCTCGACTCAACGTTGGTTGAGCGCCCTCCACTTTTTCAAATAATACATCTAAAAAAAAATGTCATAGGTAAATTATTAAAAGCATTAAAATTGGGATTGGGATGTTTCCCACTTATTTATACAACCTACTCCACAAAGTTTAGAGAAATGTTCTGAAATTAATTAAGAATTAAACAGAAGAAAATCTGAATTGAAGGCAACTATAATGCAAAGAATTTAATGGTCTATGGTTCAAACCTGTTTCTGGTCTAATGAATAGTTAATATTGTTCCTCCTCTTCCTTGTGGCAAGCGCAGCAGCACACTGCCCTCCAAAGCCTGCAAAAAAAACGCCGGACTGCCCTTTCCTCGCCCTGCATGGAACATCCAGGGTCACGTCCTTGGTGACGTGTGGGTGACGTCCGGGGTGACCACAGCAACATCCTCTGGAAAAGGACAAAAAGCGGGACAGAACGTAAATAAATGCAAACCGTAGGTTCTAAACACTGGCCAGTTGAATGGGATCTTTTATTTCAGCTCATGAAACATGGGACCAACACTTTACATGTTATCATGACAAATGGCACCTGTCAGAGTGCTTTCTATAAGTCTTACTCACCTGCTTGGATGGCAGATGGCAGAGTGGCGGAGACGGCCACCATGAGAGGCTTTTCTTCAAGTGTGACGTCCACAACCTCCAAGAGTGAAGAAGCCGGGTATGCATTTGTGTTAGGGGAGAGGTCCAAAACCTCCAGCTGAGAACAAGCCGGGTCTGCCTCTGTGTTAGGGGTGATGTCCACAACCTTCAGGTGGGTAGAAGCCGGGTCTGCCTCTGTGTAAGGTGTGATGTCCACAACTTCCAAGTGGGAAGAGACAGGTTCTACCTCTATATTAGGGGTGACTTCCACAACCTTCAGCTGGGAATAAGCCGGGTCTGCCTCTGTGTCAGAAGTGATGTCCACAACAACTAGGTGGAAAGAAGCCAGGTCTGCCTCTGTGTTAGGAGTGATGTCCTCAACCTCCAGGTGGTAAGATACCGGGTCTGCCTCTGTGCTACGGGTTTTGTAAACAACCTCCAGGTGGGAAGAAGCCAGGTCTGCCTCTGTGTTAGGGGTGATGTCCACAACCTCCAGGTGAGAAGAAGCCCGGTCTGCCTCTGTGTTAGGGGGGATGTCCATAAGCTCCAGGTGGGAAGAAGCCGGGTCTGCCTCTGTGTTAGGGGGGATGTCCACAACCTCCAGGTGGGAAGAAGCCCGGTCTGCCTCTGTGTTAGGGGTGGTTTCCACAACCTTCTGATAGGAAGAAGCCGGGTATAACTCTGTGTTAGGGGTGATGTCCACAAGCTCCAGGTGGGAAGAAGCCAGGTGAGCCTCTTTGTTAGGGGTGATGTCCACAACCTCCAGGTGCGAAGAAGCCAGGTCTGCATCTGTGTTTGGGGTGACAACTACAAGGCACCAGGATGTCATGACAAAAGGCATCTGTCAGAGTGCTCTCTATGAGTGCTACTCACCTGCTTGGATGTCAGCTGGTAGTGTGGCGGAGACGGCCACCACTAGGACAGGGGGGACTGGCAGGGTGTCTGCAGTAGGCTGGAAGTAGCTTTTCACCTCGTCCGCCACAAAGGCACAGACAGAGCTCATAAAAAAAGGGGTTGTGAGGTCATCCAGGGAGAAGGACTGGCTGATTCTCCCGAGGATCGACCTCACAGAGTCAAAAGCAGCAGCACGGGAGAAAGGGGGTGTGAGGAGAAGAGGCCTTCAACATGCTGGAGAGCTTCTCCCCTACGGCCACCACCATACTCACAGCCATCCCGCTTAGGAGGATGGGGTGATCTGAATGGCCTTCCTCTGGCTGAAGCCACAGGGCCAGGAGGATCCTGGGCACCAGCTCCACCACCACCTGGGATGGGCTGAGCAGGTTGCTACAGGGCTTATTGGACAGCTTGTCCAGAATGCTCCTCACAGCTCTCTCCACGATGCTGTGGACCTTATGGTCGCTGAAATCAACAAAAAGCAGGAGAGAAAGCTAAACGATGTGCAATGTTCACACAGAGAACACTGCCCTAGTTTCTTTCTGCATAGCTCCAGATGTGTAGATGAATGGAGCAAGCTGTATGCAGGGCAGTACATGGAACTCACATGTCAGCGCCAGCTGGAGAGGTGGGGTGCATAGAGCGGCGGAGCTTGCAGACAGCCTCGTGCTCCATGTTAATCATTTTTAGGCAGGTGTTTACTTCCCAGGTCTGCCGTAGGAAACAGGAAGTCCCATTAGTGTAATTTCACAACAGATATATTCTGCTGTACTAACTAGTTGTTGAAAGGCTAGAAAAGAGCTCACTGACTGATAGTCTAAGTCTCTAACTCTCATTCTCTTACCAGCCGAGCGAGTTCGTTCCCCTCCTCCAGGGTTTCCTTCCACACCCTTCAAATAAAACACAAAGCATTTCAACTTTCCTGGCTTCCTATTTTTTGTTGTTTATTTTACCCACACCTCCTGGAGTGCTGCTGGTGACAGAGAATGGCAGTGAAGGTGAGAGCTGACGTGGTACTCACCTCTCCCTAAGGGGATTTTTTGCCCTGAGACACCAGCCAGTCGCTCATGTGCTCCATGGTGACATGGGGGCGAGACCTGGCCTCGACTCTGGAGCAGCAGATAGTGGACCATGAGCTTCTTCTGCAAGATGAGGTAAGGTGTGAGACCGTGCCACTAAAGACCATATAATGTGCTTTCAGAAGGGCTTCTCGCAACATTTCACAACTGCTCATGTCTCACAATTTGCAAGTGATCTTATGACCATCTTCTCTAAACTATCTTGAAATAAAACTCTTGTTTTGGGATTAAATCTCTCTCTTTTTTTCTGTGGTTACTGTTTTTGTGGGATGAATCTTACCTGTTTATTGTAATATACTTCCTCCCAGCAGGCCTGCAGAGTCTGAAAATAAAGGCTGCTTCTACAGAATTCCTTTGAAGATAATTAAAATAATTATGCTTTATTAGGTACATTATGCACAGGCATTTACAGTATGCCAAAAGGAATATCTCCTAAGATTACCTTAGTGGGACCATAAGTGAACTCAGGAATGCTCCCCAACCCTATCCATGGTCAGAGGGGGGACGAAATGCAGCGCTATAAATATACGGGATGCTCTAGAGATAACAGGAATGACTTAAAGTCGCGAATGATCAATGCCTGTGGAGTCGTCCAATATGCTGCGCTGAGAATTGAGTTGTAGGCGATATTTGGATATGTCTGGCGCAATTTACATGTTTACATTCTATTGCCATGGAGAAATTGAGTTTCTAGAACCTGTTTTCTTCTTTGTCTTTATTTCGTGAAATATTAAGATCTTTATTTTGTCATAATGTGTATATGAGGACGTTGGAGCCCGTTCCGATTCATGACGTGGTTATCCAGGTGCATGTTGCATAGACCTACTAATCCAACCTTGGTTTACAAGTTAAATTAAATTAGTATATATGCCTATACAAATCTATTGACCACATCCATTTAAATCAATGATTGTCAATTGAAAATGTGGTAGTTGTGTTATCCTGTTGTGCGTGTCAGGGCTCCTCTTAAGCACGTTATTCCAATATTTCCTAGAATTGACGCAGGTTACACTTTTGCAAAACTATTAGGTTAAAAATAAGAGCATGAATGACAATAAAGGTATGACTTGAATTATATGTGTAGTAGTGTGATGTTGTTCCCCTAGATTATGCACCAAATTGCACACAAGGACAGTTCAAGTAGGCCAGGTCAAGAGGGGATGTTAATAAGTTAATAATAATAATAATTCAATGTGGTTTCTTTATTTAATTTCAGCTGCATAGCTAATGTTATTTTTTGGTGTACAAACATTTTTATGTATCTATATTGCAAATACACCTAATTGTAAAAGTTGTGTATATTTTGGTTTGGTCCATCGCGGGTTATCTGTATTTATGTACCCTCTTATTCTTCTCTTTGCCTGACCTTCAACTAGCAAGGTATGTTGTCTTGGCGCCGTAATTTGTCAATATAAAACTGTGGTAAAGTTACACAAAGTGCTGTTACGCAACTACAGGTTTTGTTACAATGTGGACAATACAAAGATGTATGTTAACAACTTTCACCGAGCTCGCTAATTTGGGTACCTATTGTAACTCGGGAGTATTTGGGTCAGTGTTTGAGTGAGTTTCTACAGTGCTCACGCAGGTGCCTGAGAGCTGTGGCTGCACCAAGGGCTAACCTATTGTGTGTTGTCTCGTGGTGTGCAGGTATGTCTTTTATTTTGTCAGAATTATGTTGTATATCATTTTACTTGTATTGTATAGTGTGTTGTTAGGCACTGAATGTGTGCATGCAGCACCTGTTCTCTTTTGCCTGACCTTCAACTAGCAACTTGCCCGAGAGCTGTGGCTGCACCAAGAGCTAACATATTGTGTGTTGTCTCTTCGTGTGCAGGTCGAATAAAAATTATCCAACCATCAGAATTCCAGTTGTGGCAGTGTCCTAATTACGTGACCTGCCGACTGGTCAGCTCAAGCCGACCGCCGGAGCTGTGCATGTGGATGAGGTGCACGACCTGCGCATGTGAATTTGTTGATGGCTTACTGTAAGTGAATATATACTGTAAACAGTGAAAGTGAATGTAGCATATTCATTAGATACAGGTATTCGTGCTTATTTGTATGTTTTGGATGAATTTGTTTATTGCATTTATTTTTTTGGTATTTGAATGCACTAAATTACATTGTATTTTAGTGCTCTGTTGAGCCATGGAAGATTCTCAAATCCATAAGACGTGTTATGCTGGGGATTTTAGTGTGGGTAGAGGGAGGGGTGTCCTTCCATTTACACCAATTGTACAGTCAGCTCCTGGGAGTAGAGCGTTTGCTAGTCCTGAGTTTGCAAGCACTGGGAGGGGTAGGCTGTTTGTTCCACCTGACCAGGGTATCCCACCTCTGTCTTTTGATGTACCATCATCCACAGTACTCGGTGATAATGGGACGCCTCGAGTCAGCTTAGTGACCTTATTAAGCAGATTGGTTCAGAGATAGGAGAATCTATCAGAGCAAGTTTACTGCAGCCTGGGGGTTTCAAGTCTTTCTCCTGCCCGTCCCCCTCACCAACCCCAGCAGTTTCCCCTGCCTGAGCAGTGTGGGTCAACCTTTATTGATGCGGCCCAAGCTGAATCTGGTTGTGAAGTCAGATGTTAGTGCTCCACCTCTTTTTAGGGGTGATGGCTCAGATAAGTACTCTGTCCTGGAGTGGGAGGAGTTAATGGAAGTCTACCTAGAGAAGAGGGGTTACACTGGGTCTGGGAATGTTGGGGAGGTGATGTCTAGGCTCATGGGAGGGCACGGGATGTGACCAAAGTCTGGAAGCGAACAACCTTGTTGTCACAGATGTTAAGGCGTTGTTCAGTGTTTTCAAGCAACACTTTTGGGGATACTGTCTGCTCAGGTATGCCATTAGCTGATTTCTATTCAATCAAACAATATGCTAATGAGGGTCCAATAGATTTCTGGATTAGGCTTAACAAAGCTGCAGA
Source organism: Coregonus clupeaformis (assembly GCF_020615455.1). Taxonomy (NCBI): domain Eukaryota; kingdom Metazoa; phylum Chordata; class Actinopteri; order Salmoniformes; family Salmonidae; genus Coregonus; species Coregonus clupeaformis. The sequence continues at coordinate 27,223 of NW_025535582.1, forward strand.
GGCAGCCGAACAGTACCTTGTGAGTGAGGGCAGGACCTTACCCAATCAGTGCTCAGAGTTGGCAGTCATGTTTGTACGCAACTGTCCTGATAAAGAGTTGGCCCAAGTGTTCAAGAGCAAACCCATTCGTGACTGGACAGCCAGTGAGGTACAGGATCGGTTGGATGAACTGTTAAGGGACTGTAAAGCATGTAGAACACAACTTTCACAGCAGGTTGCTGCTGTTTTTGACTGCCCTCAGGAGGGAGTGGGTCCTGTGAAAAGACCTAATGTGTCATCTTTTTCTCAATGTGGCCGTGAACCAGACCAGGCACCATCTGTATCTGAGGGTGGGACATTAAAGAAAGTTTTGACTTTGTTAGAGAAGGCTCTGGTCAGCAATACTCAGCAATACTCAGTCTGTGAGTGGCGCAGTGGTCTAAGGCACTGCATCGCAGTGCTAGCTGTGCCACTGGAGATCCTGGTTCGATTCCAGGCTCTGTTGTAGCCGGCCGCGACCGGGAGACCCATGGGGCGGCGCACAATTGGACTAGCGTCGCCTAGGGTAGTGGAGGGAATGGCCGGCTCAGTTCGTAGAGCATGGTGTTTGCAACACCAGGGTTGTGGGTTTCGATTACAGGGGGTAAGGAAAAAAAAAGTAACGTATGCACTAACTGTAAGTCGCTCTGGATAAGAGCGTCTGCTAAATGACTTAAACATGTTAAATGTAGAGGGCCCCGTAAACAGTTCCACAAACGTCAGCATGAGTGCGCTGACTGTGGAAGCACTAATCACTGGACCAAAGCTCACTGTCAGATGCACCAGCTGTGCGTCAAGTGCTTTTCTCCGGGCCACATGAGCTTTGACTGTAATGAGGCTGGGCAGTGACAGAACCCTGGATGTGGACAGACTGGCAGGTCTCAGGAAAACTAGAAAGCCTCCGTTCTGAGGAGGGCAATGTGGGGCATTCTTATTTTTCCTCCACTGATGATGATATCCAATCTGTTTATTCTTACTTTTGTGAGTCAGTACCCAAGAACAACACAGTCATTTTTCAGAACACAATGAGAATTACTCAGAATGACAGTTTGTTTTACACCACCGTGCTAGTACAGGATAAAGTTGAGCTGAAGGGGATGTTAGATAGTGGGTCCATGGCTACTACTCTGCGCGCAGATATTGTACCCTCGGTTGAGGGAGGCAGGAGTGGTAGAGGGGAACTTTCTAGCTCCTTCAGACATCATCCTGGTGGGTTGTGGTGGGAACAAACTAGCCCAGTGGGCATGTGTGACTTAAAAATTCAACTTTATGGCTTCTGTTATGTAGTCCCAGTGCTTATTGTTGATGGGCAGGTTGATGAACTCATTGTGGGAACTAATGTGTTGAAGTCTCTGATTAGACAGTAAGTTTCCTATGTGCTCACGCAGGTGCTCCGAGAGCTGTGGCTGCACCCAAGGGCTAAGCTATTGTGCGTTGTCTCTTCGTGTACAGGTATGTCGTTTATTTTGTCAGAATTATGTTGTATATCATTTTACTTGTATTGTATAGTGTGTTGTTAGGCACTGAATGTGTGCATGCAGCACCTGTTCTCTTTTGCCTGACCTTCAACTAGCAAGGTGCCCGAGAGCTGTGGCTGCACCAAGAGCTAACATATTGTGTGTTGTCTCTTCGTGTGCAGGTCGAAAAAAATTATCCAACCATCAGAATTCCAGTTGTGGCAGTGTCCTAATTACGTGACCTGCCGACTGGTCAGCTTAAGCCGACCGCCGGAGCTGTGCATGTGGATGAGGTGCACGACGTGCGCATGTGAATTTGTTGATGGCTTACTGTAAGTGAATATATACTGTAAACAGTGAAAGTGAATGTAGCATATTCATTAGATACAGGTATTCGTGCTTATTTGTATGTTTTGGATGAATTTGTTTATTGCATTTATTTTTTTTGGTATTTGAATGCACTAAATTACATTGTATTTTAGTGCTCTGTTGAGCCATGGAAGATTCTCAAATCCATAAGACGTGTTATGCTGGGGATTTTAGTGTGGGTAGAGGGAGGGGTGTCCTTCCATTTACACCAATTGTACAGTCAGCTCCTGGGAGTAGAGCGTTTGCTAGTCCTGAGTTTGCAAGCACTGGGAGGGGGTAGGCTGTTTGTTCCACCTGACCAGGGTATCCCACCTCTGTCTTTTGATGTACCATCATCCACAGTACTCGGTGATAATGGGACGCCTCCGAGTCAGCTTAGTGACCTTATTAAGCAGATTGGTTCAGAGATAGGAGAATCTATCAGAGCGAGTTTACTGCAGCCTGGGGTTTCAAGTCTTTCTCCTGCCCGACCCCTCACCAACCCCAGCAGTTTCCCCTGCCTGAGCAGTGTGGGTCAACCTTTATTGATGTGTCCAAGCTGAATCTGGTTGTGAAGTCAGATGTTAGTGCTCCACCTCTTTTTAGGGGTGATGGCTCAGATAAGTACTCTGTCCTGGAGTGGGAGGAGTTAATGGAAGTCTACCTAGAGAAGAGGGGTTACACTGGGTCTGGGGAATGTTGGGGAGGTGATGTCTAGGCTCATGGGGGAGGGCACGGGATTGACCAAAGTCTGGAAGCGTAACAACCTTGTTGTCACAGATGTTAAGGCGGTGTTCAGTGTTTTCAAGCAACACTTTGGGGATACTGTCTGCTCAGGTATGCCATTAGCTGATTTCTATTCAATCAAACCATATGCTAATGAGGGTCCAATAGATTTCTGGATTAGGCTTAACAAAGCTGCAGAGGCAGCCGAACAGTACCTTGTGAGTGAGGGCAGGACCTTACCCAATCAGTGCTCAGAGTTGGCAGTCATGTTTGTATGCAACTGTCCTGATAAAGAGTTGGCCCAAGTGTTCAAGAGCAAACCCATTCGTGACTGGACAGCCAGTGAGGTACAGGATCGAGTTGGATGAACTGTTAAGGGGAAAGTAAAGCATGTAGAACACAACTTTCACAGCAGGTTGCTGCTGTTTTTGACTGCCCTCAGGAGGGAGTGGGTCCTGTGAAAAGACCTAATGTGTCATCTTTTTTCTCAATGTGGCCGTGAACCAGACCAGGCACCATCTGTATCTGAGGGGTGGGACATTAAAGAAAGTTTTGACTTTGTTAGAGAAGGCTCTGGTCAGCAATACTCAGCAATACTCCAGTCTGTGAGTGGCGCAGTGGTCAAGGCACTGCATCGCAGTGCTAAGCTGCGCCACTAGAGATCCTGGTTCGAATCCAGGCTCTGTCGTAGCCGCCGCGACCGGGAGACCCAGGGGCGGCGCAAATTGGGACCAGCCGCCTAGGGTAGTGGAGGGAATGGCCGGCTCAGTTGGTAGAGCATGGTGTTTGGCAACGCCAGGGTTGTGGGTTCGATTCCCACGGGGGTATGAGAAAAAAGTATAGTATGCACTAACTGTGAAATCGCTCTGGATAAGAGCGTCTGCTAAATGACCTAAACATGTTAAATGTAGAGGGCCCCGTAAACAGTTCCACAAACGTCAGCATGAGTGCGCTGACTGTGGAAGCACTAATCACTGGACCAAAGCTCACTGTCAGATGCACCAGCTGTGCGTCAAGTGCTTTTCTCTGGGCCACATCGAGCTTTGACTGTAGTGAGGCTGGGCAGCGACAGAACCCTGGATGTGGACAGACTGGCAGGTCTCAGGAAAACTAGAAAGCCTCCGTTCTGAGGAGGGCAATGTGGGGCATTCTTATTTTTTCCCTCCACTGATGATGATATCCAATCTGTTTATTCTTACTTTTGTGAGTCAGTACCCAAGAACAACACAGTCATTTTTCAGAACACAATGAGAATTACTCAGGAATTGACAGTTTGTTTTACACCACTGTGCTAGTACAGGATAAAGTTGAGCTGAAGGGGATGTTAGATAGTGGGTCCATGGCTACTACTCTGGCGCAGATATTGTACCTCGGTTGAGGGGAGGCAGGAGTGGTAGAGGGGAACTTTCTAGCTCCTTCAGACATCATCCTGGTGGGTTGTGGTGGGAACAAACTAGCCCAGTGGGCATGTGTGACTTAAAAATTCAACTTTATGGCTTCTGTTATGTAGTCCCAGTGCTTATTGTTGATGGGCAGGTTGATGAACTCATTGTGGGCACTAATGTGTTGAAGTCTCTGATTAGACAGTTCAAATCAAATGACAGCTACTGGCGGTGGCGGGTACACCAGGTTCCTCTAGCCAGTGTGATGTCAAATCTGGAGAGATGGAGGAGGAGACTCCATCCCAGATAAAGTGGGCACCATTAAGTTGAAGAGAGCAGTACGCTCCAACCCAGAGTGAGCATCTGGTGTGGAGCCGCCTACCCCAAAGACAAAACTCTCCGTGGGCAGTACTGTTGTGTGTCGAGCCAGCACGTCTCGTTGTGTGAATCGACACATACTAGTGGGGGAGAGTAGTTGCGCCTCTGTGGGGGGATGGATGGCTCCCTGTGAAGATTGTGAATCCAACAACATCGCCAGTTACCCTGAGACGAAATGTGAGAAGTGGATGTGTACCCTTTTGCATTGCATTGGAGTATTTTAATGATGTAAGCAGCAAGCAGCTCATCAGAATGCAAAGGCTCAATGTGACAGATCTTGGCAGTCTGACAGCTAAGAGTTCAGTTGGTGGCAGTGTAGATAATGGCAACAGTACACTGAGGAATCTTGGACTTCCCAAGGCCTGTCTGTTGAGGAGTGTCCAGTTTCACAGTTCTGGAAAGATAAGCTTGTCAACCAATTGGGAAGTATGACACAGTGTTCTCTAGACATAGCCTGGGTGTGGCGAGGCAAAGGGTTCTGCCCCCAGCTTAGTCGGCCCCCGACTGATGACGCCGATGACCTTATACCTAATGTGTCATCTTTTTCTCAATGTGGCCGTGAACCAGACCAGGCACCATCTGTATCTGAGGGTGGGACATTAAAGAACGTTTGACTTTGTTAGAGAAGGCTCTGGTCAGCAATACTCAGCAATACTCAGTCTGTGAGTGGCGCAGTGGTCTAAGGCACTGCATCGCAGTGCTAGCTGTGCCACTAGAGATTCTGGTTTGAATCCAGGCTCTGTCGTAGCCGGCCGTGACCGGAGACCCATGGGGCGCCGCACAATTGGGTCCAGGGTAGGGGAGGGAATGGCCGGCAGGGATGTTGCTCAGTTGGTAGAGCATGGCGTTTGCAACGCAGGGTTGTGGGTTCGATTCCCACGGGGGGCCAGTATGAAAAATAAAAATGATGTATGCACTCACTAATGTAAGTCGCTCTGGATAAGAGCGTCTGCTAAATGACTAAAAATGTAAAATAAAAATGATATCCAGTACATACAGTGGGGGAGAACAAGTATTTGATACACTGCCGATTTTGCAGGTTTTCCTACTTACAAAGCATGTAGAGGTCTGTAATTTTTATCATACGTACACTTCAACTGTGAGAGACGGAATGTAAAACAAAAATCCAGAAAATCACATTGTATGATTTTTAAGTAATTAATTTGCATTTTATTGCATGACATAAGTATTTGATACATCAGAAAAGCAGAACTTATTATTTGGTACAGAAACCTTTGTTTGCAATTACAGAGATCATACGTTTCCTGTAGGTCTTGACCAGGTTTGCACACACTGCAGCAGGGATTTTGGTCCGTTCCTCCATACAGACCTTCTCCAGATCCTGCAGGTTTCGGGGCTGAGATCCCCAAAGCCTACAAGAATTCTGATAGTGAAACTCCACTCAGCTGGAATGGTGCTGTGCCTGATGTTGTTAACTTGGTTGAAGATGCTTTGTCAGTCTGGTCTGTGACAATCTACCAGGATTCTGATCAGTCGTCTGACACTACTAGTGTTGAGTCGGAAATTGAAAGTGTGCTGGCTCCGGATATGCTGATCTGTAGTACTCCCCAACCTGAGGTTAGACCTTTGAGCACGGTTGGTGCTGTCCGTGACATTCCTGCTAGGTTTTGGGTGAGGGTGTTCGGACTAGACTAGGTAGATTTATTAATCCAGTGAATAGGCTAATCCAAACTATGTCTACACAGGAAATGAAACAATTATTGGTTTCTCAGTGACGGTAGGATATTGCCTACCTTTTCTTTGTTGTGTGTATGTGGTAATCTAAGTGGGTCTTAGAGTGATTTGTGGGTTTGTCTAATATTTTTGACAATTCATGTAACTTTGTGTGTAGTTCATCAGCATAAAATGTATTTGGCATTTTTGTATAGGGGTTGAATTAGGGATTAGCTACCTCTTATTTTTTCCTAATCCTTCACGGGATAGCTTTTCCAGCTGATCGACCATTTGTGGGTCTAGAATTAAGGGACTACACTGGGTTACTCTGTCGCCCTGTGGGTGTGAAATGTTTTTTTCTTTCTTTGCTTTGTTACCTTCGAGGTAATGTGTTTTGTTTTGTGTTTATAATCTAGTGTAAAACAGTAGGGGTGAATGTAGTAGTGTGATGTTGTTCCCCTAGATTATGCACCAAGTTGCACACAAGGACAGTTCAAGTAGGCCAGGTCAAGAGGGGATGTTAATAAGTTAATAATAATAATAATAATTCAATGTGGTTTTTATTTAATTACAGCTGCATAGCTAATGTTATTTTTTGGTGTACAAACATTTTTATATATCTATATTGTAAATAGACCTAATTGTAAAAGTTTTGTATATTTTGGTTTGGTCCATCGCGGGTTATCTGTATTTATGTACCCTCTTATTGTTCTCTTTTGCCTGACCTTCAACTAGCAAGGTATGTTGTCCTTGGCGCCGTAATTTGTCAATATAAAACTGTGGTAAAGTTACACAAAGTGCTGTTACGCAACTATAGGTTTTGTTACAATGTGGACAATATAAAGATTTATGTTAACAACTTTCACCAAGCTCGCTAATTAGGGTACCTATTGTAACTCGGGAGTATTTGGGGCAGTGTTTGAGTGAGTTTCTATGTGCTCACGCAGGTGCCCGAGAGCTGTGGCTGCACCAAGGGCTAACCTATTGTGTGTTGTCTCTTCGTGTACAGGTATGTCTTTTATTTTGTCAGAATTATGTTGTATATCATTTTACTTGTATTGTATAGTGTGTTGTTAGGCACTGAATGTGTGCATGCAGCACCTGTTCTCTTTTGCCTGACCTTCAACTAGCAAGGTGCCCGAGAGCTGTGGCTGCACCAAGGGCTAACATCATTTTTTTGTCTCTTCGTGTGCAGGTCGAATAAAAATTATCCAACCATCAGAATTCCAGTTGTGGCAGTGTCCTAATTAAAAGTACACAACGCAGAACGAACCACGCTACATATGCATAATGATGTAGTAAACAACATCGCTCTGCGTGGGAACTTTTGGTGGGGGGGATGTAGCCTTTATAAGTCTCCATGGTGGGTAAAGACCATCACTTCGTTGTCTTGTTGGGAATAGTAATAATTTGTGACAGTACGCATTGTATTAGTCTAACGGTTGTTTTAATTTAGTTTCTCACATTAAACAGACATTTGAGAAGGATTTGAGAAGCGAATTGCTTGCAGTTGTACCTATGACACACAGACACACTAAAGCTGTACAGTGTAGTTAGAAAAGTGAATTTACATTATTTGCAGATGTGTTCCCTTTTATTTACAAATCGAAAAATGTAACATTTGAAATGAATGTGGCAGAACAGTTAAGCATAGAGTTCCTGTGGGAGTCTTCTCCTTCAGTCTTTTTGCCTCCTATGCCTCGTTTCCTATTATATGGGATTTTCCCAATGCCAAGTTCACCTGAGACAGCCGCTATCCAGTGTCATGTGTTGCTGAATTACAGATCTCGCTATCCCAATGTCGCTGCTGTCCATGGTGCTGAAATATCCAATCTCGGCTATTTGCATACATAGGACCATCCACACTTGACACCACACACACAAGTTAATGCTAATATCACACACACTTTTGAACATTGCACAACCTGCAACAAGACACTGAAACAGCACTTAATTTCAAGTTTGTTTGTTTCTGAATAAAGATGCGAAGAATGAAATCAATGTGTGGAAGGAGATTGGACAATGTATAGGCATTCCCTATAGCTGTATTTGACTGGAGCATGATCAGATTGCTTAGTTTCAGCCAGAATGGAAATTTGGTCTGAGAAACTATGCCCATTATAGCATGACTATTTCAGACAGAATTCACTTAATATTGTCTGTAAAAATATAAATAAGGCAATGTTTATATGACCCCCTTTCAAACATTCACATATTTATCATTTTCTTGCAGATATACAGTGCATTCAGAAAGTATTCATACCCCTTAACTTATTCCACATGTTGTTTTCTTACAGCCTGAATTCAAAATGGATTCAATTATAATATTTTCTCTTCAAGCCGAATTAAGTCAAAACTGTAACTAAGCCACTCAGGAACATTCAATGTCATCTTGGTAAGCAACTCCAGTGAATATTTGGCCTTGTGTTTTAGGTTATTGTCCTGCTGAAGAGGGAATTTGTCTCCCAGTGTCTGTTGGAAAGCAGACTGAACCAGGTTTTCCTCTACGATTCTGACTGTACTTAGCTCTATTCCGTTTCTTTTTATCCTAAAAAAGTCTCTAGTCCTTGCCAATGACATGCATACCCATAACATGATGCAGCCACCACCATGCTTGGAAATATGAAGAGTGGTACTCAGTGATGTGTTGTGTTGGATTTGCCCCAAACATTACACTTTGTATTCAGGACATAAAGTTAATTTCTTTGCCACATTATTTGCAGTTTTACTTTAGTGCCTGATTGCAAACACAATGCATGTACAGGTTTCCTTCTTTTACATTTACATTTTAGTCATTTAGCAGACGCTCTTATCCAGAGCGACTTACAGTTAGTGAGTGCATACTCTGTCAATTAGGTTAGTATTGTGGAGTAACTACAATGTTGATGATTCATCCTCAGTTTTCTCCTATCAAAGCCATTAAACTTTCTAACTGTTTTAAAGCCACCATTGGCCTCATGGTGAAATCCCTGATAGTTTTCCTTCCTCTCCGGCAGCTGAGTTAGGAAGGACGCCTGTATTTTTGTAGTGACTGGGTGTATTAATACACCATCCAAAGCGTAATTAATACCTTCACCATGCTCAAAGGAATATTCAATGTCTGCTTTAATTGTACCCATCTACCAAAAGGTGCCCTACTTTTGCGAGGCATTGGAAAACCTCCCTGGTCTTTGTGGTTGAATCTATGTTTCAAATTCACTGCTGGACTGAGGGACCTTATAGATAATTGTATGTGTGGGGTACAGAGATTATGTAGTCGTTTGAAAATCACTATTATTGCACACATAGTGAGTCCATCTAACTGATTATGTGACTTGTTAAGCACATTTTTACTCCTGAGATTATTTAGGCTTGCCATAACAAAGGGGTTGAAAACGAATTGATTAGATTACTAGATACTAGACTCTGTCAATATGTTTTTGGAAGTGGCTCTGCATTTCTTGCATACACATCATATTTATGTAAGGATTATGACGACCTTCTAAAAGGACAAAGCTGTTTATGTGTGTTCCCTTGTCTCCACATCCCTCGATGTGTGCAAACAGAGCATCTATATCAGGGATGGGCAACTCCAGTCCTCGGGACCTGATTGGTGTTACACTTGTTCCCCAGCCCCAACTAACACATTTGACTCTAATAATCAAGTACTCATGGGCTTCAGTTTAGAATGCAATAAGTTTAATCAGCTGTGTTTGCTAGGGATGGGGAAAAAGTGTGACACCACTCCGACCCCCAAGGACTGGAATTGTCCATCCCTGATCTATATGGTAGGACCAGTACCAGATTAATATGGAGGCGAAAGAAACGCACACCTATTTAGGCGAGGTGCTGGCTATCGGAGTAGAACACTTGAAAAAGAAAAGGAGAGCTCGCACACTCTAGGAGCTCAGATGCAATAATTTAATAACTTAATAACCAACGTCAGGATACCCTGATGAAGACAGCTTGTCTGTCGAAACTTTGGTTATTAGGTTATTAAATTATTGCATCTGAGCTCCTAGAGTGTCTTGCGGAAAAGTGTGACACCACTCCGGCCCCCCAAGGACAGGAATTGTCCATCCCTGATCTATATGGTAGGAACAGTACCAGACCTGAATGAATGTGTCTGTTTTGAATATTCACGGAGACAGAATGATGTGGTTGATAGCAGAGACGTCATGCCCAAAGGGGCACAGGGTCACCTGCCCCCTCAGATTTGTGATGTTTAAATTTGTCTTGTTATTTTTTCTCTGTCATACTACTAACCATGAAGTTGGCTTTAGCTAGCCCAGATAGGATCCCATTCTCCCATCCTAATAACTACACTGAACAAAAATATTAACGCAATATGTAAAGTGTTGGTCCCATGTTTCATGAGCTGAAATAAAAGCGTGAAATATTTCGTTCGCACAAAAAGCTTATTTCTCTCAAATTGTGTGCACAAATTTGTTTACATCCCTGTAGTGAGCATTTCTCCTTTGCCAAGATAATCCATCCACCTGACAAATGTGGCATATCAAGAAACTGATTAAACAGCATGATAATTAGACAGGTGCACCTTGTGCTGAGGACAATAAAAGGCCACTCTAAAATGTGCAGTTTTGTCACACAACACAATGCCACAGATGTTTCAAGTTATGAGGCAGCGTGCAATTGGCTTACTGACTGTCGGAATGTCCACCAGAGCTGTTGCCAGATAAATTTATGTTAATTTCTCAACCATAATCCAAGGCGGCTTTAGAGAATTTGGCAGTACTTCTAACTGGCCTCACGACTTCAGACCACTTGTAAAGCAGCATATGGGCGAGCTGTTTGCTGACGTCAACGTTTTGAATGCCCCATGGTGGCAGTGGGGTTATGGTATGGGCAGGCATAAGCTACGGACAATGAACCCAATTGCATTTTATCGATGACAATTTGAATGCACAGAGATACCGTGGGATAGTGTACGTGCACAAAGTGAGTTTGTAACATGTATATCATTCTTGCTTGTTGTTCTTTATAGTTACTACCATTGCCTAATGTAAGTTGCCTCTCTGTGTTTACTGTGTTGTGTAATACTCTGCAGGTAGCATTATGCCATTAATACAGCCCTTCCTTTGTTAATAGTGTTGTTGCTCTACTTGTGCTATCAGTTATTGTGCATATTCATTAGCCCTGTTATCTGTCCATTACAGGACCACTATCATTCCACTACCTTTCCATGTCCATTACATCCGTGTGTGTCAATAAAGTATCCTTGAATGTAACTCTGAGGTTGCCTTATTCCCCTCTTACCGAGGGAGGTGAAAGCGCAACCTGGTCTCAGAACATTTCGTATTATTCTGTATGTACAAAGCTGTGATCAAGGCAAAGGGTGGCTACTTTGAAGAATCTCACATCTCAAACATATGTTGATATGTGTAACACGTTTTTGGTTACTACATGATGCCATATGTGTTATTTAATAGTTTTGATGTCTTCACTATTATTCTACAATTTAGAAAATACACAAGACACAGAGGAGGAGAAACTATCCAACACCCTGGGAGAGAGAACGAGTGACCTCAGTCGAACTCACAGCCAGAAAGATGCGTTAGATACAGGAGAGGAAGAGGTTACCCTGGATGCCATCACCCCTGCTCCTGTGATCAGGCCAACGGGCAGGTGGAGCGAGAGGTCATAGTGATAGTGATTCACACCCAGTGAGAGACAGACAACCCATACAACCTCTTGGCTGAGATGAACCACACAGAGGTAGAGGCAGAGGGCCTTCAGGGCTAGCCAGTCAGCCTTCCTGCTCTGATCCTCAAGTCAATTGTAGTTGACCTCATTCCGTCAGTAGAGGATGCCTGGTTGTTCTTTAAAAGTGCTTTCCTCTCCATCTTAAATAAGCATGCCCCATTCAAACAATTCTGAACTAAGAATAGATATAGCCCCTGGTTCATCCCAGACTTGACTGCCCTTGACAGGCACAAAAACATCCTGTGGCGTACTGCATTAGCATCGAACAGCACCTGCGATATGCAACTTTTCAGGGAAGTCAGGAACAAATATACACAATCAGTTAGGAAATCAAAGGCTAGCTTTTTCAAACAGAAATTTGCATCCTGTAGCACTAACTCCCAAAAAATTTGGGACACTGTAAAGTCCATGGAGAATAAGAGCACCTCCTCCCAGCTACCCACTGCACTGAGGCTAGGAAACACTGTCACCACCGATAAATCTACGATAATCGAGAAATTCAATAAGAATTTTGCTACGGCTGGCCATGCTGTCCACCTGGCTATCCCTACCCCGGCCACCAGCTCTGCAACTTGCTCATGGACCCCTACAAATCAGCTGGGCTAGACAATCTGGACCCTTTCTTTCTAAAATTAGCCGCCGAAATTGTAGCAACCCCTGTTACTAGCCTGTTCAACCTCTCTTTCGTATCATCTGAGATCCCCAGAGATTGGAAAGCTGCCGCAGTCATCCCCCTCTTCAAAAGGGGGTGACACTCTAGATCCAAACTGTTACAGACCTATATCCATCCTGCCCTGTCTTTCGAAAGTATTTGAAAGCCAAGTTAACAAACAGATCACCGACCATTTCGAATCGCACCGTACCTTCTCCGCTATGCAATCTGGTTTCCGAGCTGGTCATGGGTGCACCTCAGCCACGCTCAATGTCCTAAACGATATTATAACCGTGATCGATAAAAGACAGTACTGTCTTTTATCGACCTGGCCAAGGCTTTCGACTCTGTCAATCACCGCATTCTTATTGGCAGACTAAATAGCCTTGGTTTCTCAAACAACTACTTCTCAGATAGAGTTCAATGAGTCAAATCGGAGGGCCTGTTGTCTGGACCTCTGGCAGTCTCTATGGGGGTGCCACAGGGTTCAATTCTCGGCCGACTCTGTCCTCTGTGTTTATCAATGATGTCGCTCTTGCTGCTGGTGACTCTCAGATCCACCTCTACGCAGACGACACCATTTTGTATACATCTGGCCCTTCATTGGACACTGTGTTAACAAACCTCCAAACGAGCTTCAATGCCATACAACACTCCTTCCGTAGCCTCCAACTGCTCTTAAACGCTATTAAAACGAAATGCATGCTCTTCAATCGAACGCTGCATGCACCAGCCCGCCCAACTAGAATCACTACTCTCGCGGGTCTGACTTAGAATATGTGGACAACTACAAATACCTAGGTGTCTGGTTAGACCGTAAATTCTCCTTCCAGACTCACATTAAGCATCTCCAATCCAATGTTAAATCTATAATCGACTTCTTATTTCACAACAAAGCCTCCTTCACTCATGCTGCCAAACATGCCCTCGTAAAACTGACTATCCTACCGATCCTTGACTTCGGCGATGTCATTTACAAAATAGCCTCCAACACTCTACTCAGCAAATTGGATGTAGTCTATCACAGTGCCATCCGTTTTGTCACCAAAGCCCCATATACTACCCACCATTGTGACCTGTACGCTTTCGTTGGTTGGCCCTCACTACATATTCGTCGCCAATCCCACTGGCTCCAGGTCATCAATCCCAGCCTTATCTGAAGTCATTGGTCACCATAGCAACACCCACCCGTGGTATGCGCTCCAGCAGGTATATCACCCCTCCTTTGGCCACCATTCCTTCCAGTTCTCTGCTGCTAATGACTGGAAAGAACTGCAAAAATCTCTGAAGCTGGAGACTCTTATCTCCCTCACTAACTTTAAGCATCAGTTGTCAGAGCAGCTTACCGATCACTGCACCTGTACACAGCCCAGAAAGACTCACACAGCTGTAATCACTGCCAATGGTGATTCAAACATGTATTGACTCAGGGGTGTTAATACATATGTAAATTAGATAATTTTATCCATTTTGAATTCAGGCTGTAACACAACAAAATGTGGAATAAGTCAAGGGGTGTGAATACTTTCTGAAGGCACATATACAGTGAGGGAAAAAAGTATTTGATCCCCTAATGATTTTGTACGTTTGCCCACTGACAAAGAAATGATCAGTCTATAATTTTAATGGTAGGTTTATTTGAACAGTGAGAGACAGAATAACAACAACAAAAATCCAGAAAAACGCATGTCAAAAATGTTATAAATTGATTTGCATTTTAATGAGGGAAATAAGTATTTGACCCCTCTGCAAAACATGACTTAGTACTTGGTGGCAAAACCCTTGTTGGCAATCACAGAGGTCAGACGTTTCTTGTAGTTGGCCACCAGGTTTGCACACATCTCAGGAGGGATTTTGTTCCACTCCTCTTTGCAGATCTTCTCCTAGTCATTAAGGTTTCAAGGCTGACGTTTGGCAACTCGAACCTTCAGCTCCCTCCACAGATTTTCTATGGGATTAAGGTCTGGAGACTGGCTAGGCCACTCCAGGACCTTAATGTGCTTCTTCTTGAGCCACTCCTTTGTTGCCTTGGCCGTGTGTTTTGGGTCATTGTCGTGCTGGAAAACCCATCAACGACCCATTTTCAATGCCCTGGCTGAGGGAAGGAGGTTCTCACCCAAGATTTGACGGTACATGGCCCCGTCCATCGTCCCTTTGATGCGGTGAAGTTGTCCTGTCCCCTTAGCAGAAAAACACCCCCAAAGCATAATGTTTCCACCTCCATGTTTGACGGTGGGGATGGTGTTCTTGGGGTCATAGGCAGCATTCCTCCTCCTCCAAATTCGGCGAGTTGAGTTGATGCCAAAGAGCTCGATTTTGGTCTCATCTGACCACAACACTTTCACCCAGTTCTCCTCTGAATCATTCAGATGTTCATTGGCAAACTTCAGACGGCCCTGTATATGTGCTTTCTTGAGCAGGGGGACCTTGCGGGCGCTGCAGGATTTCAGTCCTTCACGGCGTAGTGTGTTACCAATTGTTTTCTTGGTGACTTTGGTCCCAGCTGCCTTGAGATCATTGACAATATCCTCCCGTGTAGTTCTGGGCTGATTCCTCACCGTTCTCATGATCATTGCAACTCCACGAGGTGAGATCTTGCATGGAGCCCCAGGCCAAGGGAGATTGACAGTTCTTTTGTGTTTCTTCCATTTGCGAATAATCGCATCAACTGTTGTCACCTTCTCACCAAGCTGCTTGGCAATGGTCTTGTAGCCCGTTCCAGCCTTGTGTAGGTCTACAATTTTGTCCCTGACATCCTTGGAGAGCTCTTTGGTCTTGGCCATGGTGGACAGTTTGGAATCTGATTGATTGCTTCTGTGGACAGGTGTCTTTTATACAGGTAACAAGCTGAGATTAGGAACACTCCCTTTAAGAGTGTGCTCCTAATCTCAGCTCGTTACCTGTATAAAAGACACCTGGGAGCCAGAAATGTTTCTGATTGAGAGGGAGTCAAATACTTATTTCCCTCATTAAAATGCTAATCAATTTATAACATTTTTGACATGCGTTTTTCTGGATTTTTGTTTTGTTGTTCTGTCTCCACTGTTCAAATAAACCTACCATTAAAATTATAGACTGATCATTTCTTTGTCAGTGGGCAAACGTACAAAATCAGCAGGGGATCAAATACTTTTTTCCCTCACTGTAGGTGATTACCGTTTCATGCCACCATTGTGGTTCTGTTTCCTTTAACCCAATGAACCACAGAGGGCAGTTTGTGAACCTCGACTTAACAGCTCCTCTCTGTGTTACTCATGGAGCTGTTATCTGGCTCTTCTATGAGGGGTTAATGTTGACTGTAAAATAATGAAGAATACACATAAGGCCTCTTGTTGGATGGAATTTAGTGGATTTTGTCTTCAGGACATATGTCTATTCTTCTGCACAAAAGCAATTATGGTTTTGACAGAACTTGTTCAATTCCTATGAAACAGTGCATATATTACCTGGAGGCATTAGTCCTATGTGTGACAGAAGGAAGCATACCTCCAAATCAAATCAAATCAAATTGTATTGGCCACATGCGCCGAATACAACAGGTGCAGACATTACAGTGAACTGCTTACAATAAAACAACAACAAAAAAGTGTTGAGAAAAAAAGAGCAGAAGTAAAATAAAATAACAGTAGGGAGGCTATATATACAGGGGGGTACCGGTGCAGAGTCAATGTGCGGGGGCACCGGCTAGTTGAGGTAGTTGAAGTAATATGTACATGTGGGTAGAGTTAAAGTGACTGCATAAATAATTAACAGAGTAGCAGCAGCGTAAAAAGATGGGGTGGGGGTGGGGGTGGGGGGGCAGTGCAAATAGTCCGGGTAGCCATGATTAGCTGTTCAGGAGTCTTATGGCTTGGGGGTAGAAGCTGTTGAGAAGTCTTTTGGACCTAGACTTGGCACTCCGGTACCGCTTGCCGTGCGGTAGCAGAGAGAACAGTCTATGACTAGGGTGGCTGGAGTCTTTGACAATGTTGATGGCCTTCCTCTGACACCGCCTGGTATAGAGGTCCTGGATGGCAGGAAGCTTGGCCCCAGTGATGTACTGGGCCGTACGCACTACCCTCTGTAGTGCCTTGCGGTCGGAGGCGAAGCAGTTGCCATACCAGGTGGTTATGCAACCAGTCAGGATGCTCTCGATGGTGCAGCTGTATAATTTTTTGAGGATCTGAGGACCCATGCCAAATCTTTTCAGTCTCCTGAGGGGGAATAGGCTTTGTCGTGCCCTCTTCATGACTGTCTTGGTGTGTTTGGACCATGATAGTTTGTTGGTGATGTGGAACTTGAAGCTCTCAACCTGTTCCACTACAGCCCCGTCGATGAGAATGGGGGCGTGCCCTGTAGTCCACAATCATCTCCTTTGTCTTGGTCCAGACACTTTCTGTATGTGGGTGCTGTCTATCCAGCTGATCCAGTTCCAACCCCCAGCCCTTTCACATAACCCAACCTCAGTGTGATCACGAGAAGTCTACCTGAGAGTGTCATACGTCACAGGACTGGAGGCATCCACTGTAAAACAACAACGACAACTTCACCTCACACCACTGTTTACCACTTCTTGAGAGACAGAGTCTGCGTCTCAAAATTGCTCCCATCAAAGGAAACCTTGTTGTTTATTGTGTTTATTGAGACAGCGGAAGCATTTTTTGTTCACATCCTGATAGCAGGGCTACAGAGCTTGCATATTTTGCCTTGTAGTTCTAACTGTTGTGATGCACACAAAAAACACCTAAACTATCCCTATTTATAACACATTGTCACATTTTCTCACAAACAAGTTGATTAGCAATCCAGAATCAGGATTGCTGTCATAGAATAGTAAAGTATAAACACTCCCAGTTAAAGCTGGCTCTTCCTGCTCAAGGGCGATTATTTCCTCCGAGTGTCAGTGACTAGGCATTCGAAGAGAAGAATTCCATCCACATCCTATTTCAGTGTAGTATTTGTTGAATGT
Organism: Coregonus clupeaformis; assembly: GCF_020615455.1. Lineage (NCBI taxonomy): Eukaryota > Metazoa > Chordata > Actinopteri > Salmoniformes > Salmonidae > Coregonus > Coregonus clupeaformis. Next base: position 44,509 of record NW_025535582.1, read on the forward strand.
CAGTTAACCGGATTTGACTTTACGGTCTGTTGATATGGGTTCGAAGTGTGAGAATGGTGTAAGCTGAGTTTCTGTGGAACTCTTTATGACTTATATTGAGCTGTTATGTATCATCTGAATTGATTAGAACAAACATAATTTTTCGTCATATCCAATTACGATCATGTCTCATCACTGCAACTCCCCAACGGGCTCGGGAGAGGCAAAGGTCAAGACATGTGTCCTCCAAACTGCGCTCCTTAACACCCGCCCGCACCAGTGTCAGAGGAAACACCGTTCAACTGACGACCGAAGTCAGCCTGCAGGCGCCGGGCCCACAACAAGGAGTCACTAGAGCGCGATGAGCCAAGTAAACTTTCTCTCTCTCCCTCTCTCTGTCTCTGTCCTCATGGTGTTATTGTGTCATAACCAGACAGGCATGTTCAGAATGGGGAATTCTCAGAGTAGAAGACACTACATGACAGTGGATTTGCCAGAAGCTGTTATCATCTCATGCTAGCAGACTGACCACAATGATCTGTATTTACCCATGCTAAATCAACCCTCTCATCCCATATCAGACAATGACTATATTGTTTTTACCTTGTACCTCTGAATATAAATACATGTGGTACATACATATGGTTACTATTTCTTATTCAAATCCATTGTGATGTATCTTTGTGAATCTTTGTATCTGTGTGAATCTTTGAATGTCTGTCGGTTTGCATGCATGTTTGTGTGACTGAACTGGGTCTCTGTGTCTTTCATCACTGTGTATTGACTGTATGTCTGTGTGAGTATGAAAATATTTTTCAGATATTTTGAATAATTTGTTTCCTCATTGCACTGTTCATCATCCCCTTTTGTTGGTGGAATTTAGGACAGACCTAAGTCAAACATCTCCTCAATGACTCACACCTCAAAGACTTGGTCAAGTCAAAGGGCACTTTTGAAATTGCTGCCGAATTTGAAGGCGAGCCAAGACTGACTGATCTACAAATCACGTTGCATCATAAATAACTACTCATGATTATTATTAGTATATCAGTCAGTCAGTCACAATTTACCCATGATACACGGTTTTGATGCTCTGAACATGACCAAAGTTAACATCAGCCTGAAATGATTGATACGTCTGGTGACAATGGCAGGGACAGGAGTGGAAGTTTACTGGAGTTACTGATGAGGAGGAGACAACAGAGATGAGATGAAACTTCTAACTTCAGATGTGTGCACTTAACTCAAACTTTCTTGTTAATAATGCATTGATGTCAATGGAAGATTTTAGGGAATTCTTGAGTTACAAGCATGGATGTCAAGTTACGATTTAGACCTATCCGTTTGTACAGAAATGTGCTCTCCGGTCTACAAACTGCTTCTTTACCACAAAGACATAGTGATATAGAGCAGAGATGCTGTTCATCTAGTCTCAAAAACCCGACCCTAGGCAACAGCAGTGACTAGGGTCTAGTCGTTTGTCATGCAGGAACTACATCACTACCTTATCCACTTCAATAAAATACAAAATAGTAGCTAGCAAGATGGAGATCATTGACATTATTTTTAATGAGTGCATTTGGAAAGTGGCTAGTTTGGATCAACTACCTTCACTAAAACCACTGCAAAGGTTACACCTGCAAACTTTGGTTTAGAAACGTAACGTTCTGGCATGTCTGCCTCGTGAGTGTTGGGAGAGTTGTCTGTCTGAAGAAGACCCACCCCATTTTTTTTTTTTTTTTTTTTTTAAATCAAAGTTGCCAAAAGAGTAATTGAAACCAGACCCTACCCAGCTAGCACATTTGGGTCCTTAGAAGTTGTGGTAACGTATGTTTTTGGTTTCCCATTGGATCTGGAACGAAGCCATGAGTTTCCTGACTGGTGAAACATAATGTTGTTTTGGACATTCTGAGAACGGGAGTGGAAATTTCGCCTGCTCTGGGAACTTACATTTTTAGGTTGCAGGGAGGTTTTGAGAAAATTTTACTATGGTTCCCTGAAAGTTTCCTGGGAGGTTTTATAAATTTTCTGAGAATGTAAATTATAGCTTATTTTGAGGTTTTTGAATAACTTCTTTAAAATGTCAATGAATATTTCAAAAACACTTTTAATAACACTGCTAGCTTAACACTGCAAGCACAGATAGGACACACCAAAAATAATTTCTCTAGGCATGGCGCTCTAGGCATGTGGTCCTCTGTAGCTCAATTGGTAGAGCATGGTGCTTGTAACGCCAGGGTAGTGGGTTCGATCCCCGGGACCACCCATACGTAAAAATGTATGCACACATGACTGTAAGTCGCTTTGGATAAAAGTGTCTGCTAAATGGCATGTTATATTATTAATAATGCAAATTCATTCATTGTTTTATTGTGACATGGCATCAGTGAGATTCAAACCTTCTGTTCTCTATCCATGGAATTAGTTCACTACACCACCAGCATGGATCTAGCATGCCATGTTCTTTATTCATACAAAGCTGTTGATTTTTGTCTATTCAAACTGGCCCCATTTCAAAGGAAACAATCCCTCATTAAAATCAGGTGTGGCCAATTAGTGGGTGCGGCCAACACATCTGAACACACCTAACAAGATAGAGGATAGAGAGTATTTTGTTGATGCTGAGAACGGAATATATACAGTACCTTGCAAAAGTATTCATGCCCCTTGGCGTTTTTCCCATTTTGTTGCATTACAACCTGTAATTTAAATGGATTTTTATTTGGATTTCATGTAATGGACATACACAAAATAGTCCAAATTGGTGAAGGGAAATGAAAAAAATAAGTTGTTTAAAAAAAGTATAAAAAATAAATAACGGAAAAGTGGTGTGTGCATATGTATTCACCCCTTTTGCTATGAAGTCCCTAAATAAGATCTGGTGCAACCAATTACCTTCAGAAGTCACATAATTAGTTAAATAAAGTCCACCTGAGTGCAATCTAAGTGTCACATGATCTTTCACATGATCTCAGTATATATACACCTGTTCTGAAAGGCCCCAAAGTCTGCTACACCACTAAGCAAGGGGCACCACCAAGCATGTGGCACCATGAAGACCAAGAAGCTCTCCAAACAGGTCAGGGACAAAGTTGTGGAGAAGTACAGATCAGAGTTGGGTTATAAAAAAATATCAGAAACTTTGAACATCCCACGGAGCACCATTAAATCCATTATGAAAAAATTGAAAGAATATGGCACCAAAACAAATCTGCCAAGAAAGGGCCGCCTACCAAAACTCACGGACCAGGCAAGGAGGGCATTCTTTAAGCCATACACTCCACAGAGCTGGGCTTTACGGAAGAGTGGCCAGAAAAAAAGCCATTGCATAAAGAGAAAAATAAGCAAACACGTTTGGTGTTCGCCAAAAGGCATGTGGGAGACTCCCCAAACATATGGAAGAAGGTACACTGGTCAGATGATACTAAAATTGAGCTTTTTGGCCATCAAGGAAAACGCTATGTCTGGCGCAAACCCAACACCTCTCATCACCCCGATAACACCATCCCCACAGTGAAGCATGGTGGTGGCAGCATCATGCTGTGGGGATATTTTTCATCGGCAGGGACTGGGAAACTGTTTAGAATTGAAGGAATGATGGATGGCGCTAAATACTGGGAAATTCTTGAAGGAAACCTGTTTCAGTCTTCCAGAATTTTGAGACTGGGACGAAGGTTCACCTTCCAGCAGGACAATGACCCTAAGCATACTGCTAAAGCAACACTTGAGTGGTTTAAGGGGAAACATTTAAATGTCTTGGAATGGCCTAGTCAAAGCCCAGACCTCAATCCAATTGAGAATCTGTGGTATGACTTAAAGATTGCTGTACACCAGCGGAACCCATCCAACTTGAAGGAGCTGGAGACGTTTGTCCTTGAAGAATGGGCTAAAGTCCCAGTGGCTAGATGTGCCAAGCTTATAGAGACATACCCCAAGAGACTTGCAGCTGTAATTGCTGCAAAAGGTGGCTCTACAAGTATTGACTTTGTTTTTTTGGGTCTTATTTCTTGTTTATTTCACAATCAAAAATATTTTGCATCTTCAAAGTGGTAGGCATGTTGTGTAAATCTAATGATACAAACCCCCAAAATATCAATTTTGAATTCCAGGTTGTAAGGCAACAAAATAGGAAAAATGCCAAGGGTGGTGAATACTTTTGCAAGCCACTGTAGGTTTTTAAATAACATTCTTAGAACGTTTAAATAACATTCTAAGGACATTTTTGGAACAACAGCAGCAACCCAATTGGTCATTGCAGAAATTAGAAAGATAGAGAGAGAGACGGAAAGAGAAGGCTAAGAAAGTAACTAGAGTACTAGGATACAATAGGGGGGGTCAAGGGACCGAAGGGTGGAAGACCCAGGTCCCTGAGGAGACTTGAACCCCACAACAAAAGTCCAGTTAGGAGCTAAGCTCAGGAGGGAGTCAGTATGAGTCAGGAGATGAGAGAGTAGGAGGGGGCCAATGATAGCCTTACCTAATCTATTAGCAGGGAATGAAGGGGCCCCAGCAACCTTAGATGTATACAGGCCATGAACACAGAGGGACGTGGCCCGAGCGGTAGAAGGAATGACCCACCCCAAAACAGGAATAGTAAGGTTTGGGCTGCCATTAGAGGGCAGTGGGTTTCAGGGGATGCCCAGAGGGCACTTTTGCCATGGGCCGATCACGGAGAGTATGTTGGGAAAATAACTGAATTGTGTAATAGCCTCAGAGAACATTACCATCGTCATGCAGACTTCTCTAAAGTACATGAGTGTAAACAAGAGAATAGTGAGACTATTAGCCAGTACTTAGAGAGGCTTAAATATGTGTTTAACGCAAACAATGGCATACCCGAGCCAGAGCAGAGACAGGGGAATGATACGCCCTACCATCAGCAATTAAAGATAGCATTCCTCAGTGGAATGAGACCAGAGATAAGCAGAACCATTAAAAGGATATTGGTGGGTTGGGGTTGATATCGCTAGCTGAGGCTAAACAATATGCAATCCATCATGAGCAGAATAACAGACAGGACAGAGCCAAGAAAGAGCAGAAAGGAGCAGAGTACCTAATGGCCACTCTTGGGGAAATAGCGGGTAAAGGCAGAAACACAGGGAAAAGTGAAGGCTACAGCGGGGGAGGTCGGTGCTTCAATTGTAACAAAGGAGGGCATTTCGCCAGAGAGTGTGATGCCCCATGCAGATACTGTGGTAAGACAGGCCATAACTATTTTCAATGCAAACCCAAAGGAAAGGGAAAGAAAGAAAAAAGAGAGAAGCCTAACAGACGTCTATTCCCCAGCTTTGAGCGTGAGGAAGAGGAAGATGAGGCGTGACTAGTCCTTGAGGGAGAAAGAGTATATTCTAGTGAGGAGGAGACTGAGGAGCCCATTGATCCAAGTTTTGAGGTGTTTGAATTGGCTACTATTGACCTAGCACTTCAACAGGAACAGAAACCTAATTTGACATTGACAGTAATGGGTAAGAAAATTAAATTCCTATGCGACAGCAATCTGTTCAGCAGACAATCCAGAGGGAGTGAGGCTTGATGGGGAGAAAATCATAGTGCGATCTGCCTCTGGTCATACATTTTTTGAATGGTTATCAGCCCCAATAACCCTAAAACATGACCAATCAGGAGGAGAGGCAACCATACCCATCCTGATATCTAAGCTGTGTCCGGTAAATTTACTAGGACGTGATGTAATGACTAAATTGAATGTGGCCATCATTTCCACTGAGAGGGGAATGAAAGCACACATAGTCAGAGACAATATGGTGGTATGTGGGGAAGGGGGACCATGTTATTGGTATAGTCAAGACTTGTTATGGGGGGAATAACTGATATTCCCCGAACCTTAATGGAACTTGCTGATGATGTGGTACCAGGCCCCACTAAAATGTCCCCCGATGACCTACACTGTACTCTCTGGTATAACCAACACCCAGGTCCAGATTCGATCTATGAGGAAGCACTATTTAAAACCACAGAAAGAACTGTAGCCTTGAAATGGTTTCACTATGACAACACCCACACAGCAGTGGAAGTGGAACTAGGGCCCCAAAGTCAGAAACTGTTCAGGGAGAGATGGAGCCCACATGTGTCCCTAGAAAAGGAGCCAGCAGAGGACTGGAAAGACATGGGCCAGTGGGTATCCAAGGGTAAGAGGATCACTGATTGGGTCAATATTGTGAGTGGAGATCAACACAGCCCATCCACAGATAGGTATCGTCTGAACTTGAATTGGAGAGCCAATTCAGTTCCCGGAGTACATTTAGATGAGAATAGCAGATACTGAGGAGAGGAATACCTGTTGACAGAACAACAGGAGTCAGACTTAAAAGAAGTTCCAGAGCATTTGTGGTCCCGGGGTCCAGCAGACGTAGGATTAATAAAAGGGGTAATTCCAGTACAGGTGATACCCAAATCTAATCATAGGCCATATCAGAAGCAATACCCTATGAAACCAGAAGCAATAAAAGGTATTACTCCAACTTTTGAACAGTTAAGGAAGGGAGAGGTAATTGTTCCAGGAGATGAGGCATTTTGTAATTCTCCCCTGTTCCCAGTTAAGAAAGCAGCTCCAAGTACAGATTGGAGAATGGTGATGGATTTGCAATAGTATAATTCCAAGGGCACCTTGTGTGCCTGACCCACATACTTTGTTGAACCAATTGAAACCTGAGAATGCTTATTTTACAGTGATAGATTTAGCTAATGCATTTTTTAGCATACCGGTACACCCAGATAGTCAAGGCTGGTTCGGCTTTACCTTTCAGGTCAGAAATGGAAATATTTGCGTCTTCCCCAAGGATTTTCGGAGAGTCCCACGATATTTAGTCAGGCAATAACCCGGAATTTAGGCCAGTTTGACCCTCAGGAGGGCAGCCAACTTTTGGTATATGTGGACGACATATTAGTTGCAAACCCCACCCAGGAAGGTTGCAAGGCTGATACCATAGCACTGTTGCGGTTCTTGGCAGAGCAGGGTCACAAGGTCAGTAAGAAAAAGTTACAACTATGGCAGGAGGAAGTCATCTATTTAGGACATACACTAACTCAAGAGGGAAGGACTTTGAATGCCTCTAGGAAGGTGGCTATCTTAGAGGCTCCAAAACCTATTAACAAGAAACAAATGATTAGTTTTCTGGGTATGATTAACTACTGCAGGGCTTGGGTGCCACACTTTGCATTACATACGGGGAAGCTAAGTGGACTGATTTATGGAAAAGCAATGGCTGCTAAGGATAAGATCGAGTGGACAGAGGAGGCTGAGGTACAGTTTGCTAACATAAAGAAACTATTAACATCAAATACAGTTCTAGCCTTCCCTAGATATGACCGCCCTTTTACACAAACTGTAGATTGTAGACGGGGGTTTATGACAGTTCTTACACAAAAACATGGGGGGAAAAATAAGCCCATTGCATATTACTCCTCCAGATTGGATGAAGTGGCTCAAGCCATGCCTTTATGTTTACAATCTGTGGTAGCAGCTGCCCAAGCAGTGGAGGATTCGGCCTCAGTAGTACTTTACAATGACTTAACGCTAAAAGTACCACACGCAGTGTCCATTTTATTATTAGAGCATAAAATGGCCTATATGTCACCAGCTAGACACTTATCTTGTATGATCATTTTGTTAAAACATGCCCATTTTAACCATAGAACGATGCACAACTCTCAACCCCTCTACTCTGGTTCCCATTGCAACAGATGGGAGCCCACATGATTGTGTATCCGAAACTGAGAAGCTTGTGTTGCCAAGACCTGACTTACAGTGGGGGAAAAAACTTATTTAGTCAGCCACCAATTGTGCAAGTTCTCCCACTTAAAAAGATGAGAGAGGCCTGTAATTTTCATCATAGGTACACGTCAACTATGACAGACAAAATGAGAAAAAAAATCCAGAAAATCACATTGTAGGATTTTTAATGAATTTATTTGCAAATTATGGTGGAAAATAAGTATTTGGTCACCTACAAACAAGCAAGATTTCTGGCTCTCACAGACCTGTAACTTCTTCTTTAAGAGACTCCTCTGTCCTCCACTCGTTACCTGTATTAATGGCACCTGTTTGAACTTGTTATCAGTATAAAAGACACCTGTCCACAACCTCAAACAGTCACACTCCAAACTCCACTATGGCCAAGACCAAAGAGCTGTCAAAGGACACCAGAAACAAAATTGTAGGCCTGCACCAGGCTGGGAAGACTGAATCTGCAATAGGTAAGCAGCTTGGTTTGAAGAAATCAACTGTGGGAGCAATTATTAGGAAATGGAAGACATACAAGACCACTGATAATCTCCCTCGATCTGGGGCTCCACGCAAGATCTCACCCCGAGGGGTCAAAATGATCACAAGAACGGTGAGCAAAAATCCCAGAACCACACAGGGGGACCTAGTGAATGACCTGCAGAGAGCTGGGACCAAAGTAACAAAGCCTACCATCAGTAACACACTACGCCGTCAGGGACTCAAATCCTGCAGTGCCAGACTTGTCCCCCTGCTTAAGCCAGTACATGTCCAGGCCCGTCTGAAGTTTGCTAGAGTGCATTTGGATGATCCAGAAGAGGATTGGGAGAATGTCATATGGTCAGATGAAACCAAAATAGAACTTTTTGGTAAAAACTCAACTCGTCGTGTTTGGAGGACAAAGAATGCTGAGTTGCATCCAAAGAACACCATATCTACTGTGAAGCATGGGGGTGTTTTTCTGCAAAGGGATCCGTGTAAAGAAAATAATGAATGGGGCCATGTATCGTGAGATTTTGAGTGAAAACCTCCTTCCATCAGCAAGGGCATTGAAGATGAAACGTGGCTGGGTCTTTCAGCATGACAATGATCCCAAACACACCGCCCTGGCAACAAAGGAGTGGCTTCGTAAGAAGCATTTCAAGGTCCTGGAGTGGCCTAGCCAGTCTCCAGATCTCAACCCCCATAGAAAATCTTTGGAGGGAGTTGAAAGTCTGTGTTGCCCAGCGACAGCCCCAAAACATCACTGCTCTAGAGGAGATCTGCATGGAGGAATGGACCAAAATACCAGCAACAGTGTGTGAAAACCTTGTGAAGACTTACAGAAAACGTTTGACCTGTGTCATTGCCAACAAAGGGTATATAACAAAGTATTGAGAAACTTTTGTTATTGACCAAATACTTATTTTCCACCATAATTTGCAAATAAATTCATAAAAAATCCTACAATGTGATTTTCTTTTTTTCCTCATTTTGTCTGTCATAGTTGACGTGTACCTATGATGAAAATTACAGGCCTCTCTCATCTTTTTAAGTGGGAGAACTTGCACAATTGGTGGCTGACTAAATACTTTTTTCCCCCACTGTATGTGCTGTACTTTCATCCCCAATAATACAGCACCTGACGGGTCAGTGACCAAAGCTCTCCAGGTACTCACTACACTGGCAAAGGAACTGGCTGAGAACTCTGGCATTGACAACTCACTAACTGGTTGGTTTGATAATATGTTTGGAAAATGGAAACAGATTGGGGCAACAGTGGTGGGGGCAGTTCTGGTGGGAATGTTCAGTTTGGTGTTATGTGGATGCTGTTTAATCCTGTGTGTGCGAGGTCTTGATAGAAGAATTTGGTAAATAAGTAATGACTAATTATTACACCCTGAAGCTGTGTGAAAAGTGTTAGAATCATAAGACTATAAACTGATAATATGTGTAGCTTAATAATAATAATAATAATAATAATATGCCATTTAGCAGACGCTTTTATCCAAAGCGACTTACAGTCATGCGTGCATACACGTTTATTTTTTTTTTGTGTATGGGTGGTCCCGGGGATCGAACCCACTACCTTGGCGTTTCAAGCGCCGTGCTCTACCAGCTGAGCTACATAAGTACAACGAGGCAGTCAGAATATTGTGAGAACGGCGATAACTGAGGAATGCAGGGAGTAAACTATGATAAGAACATGTGTGTGTGACCTGATGGTCAGGAGAGCAGTTTTCTAGTGGAAAACTACAGCCCACCTAAGGCGGGGTGGGATTTTTTGTATGACGTGTGTGTATAAAAGGATTGTACCACCATTTTGTTTCAGAACGTTCTCATGAATAAAGCCTGATGATTGTATGCTGGACTACTTGGTCTGGTTATTAGAGATTTACAACCTCTGGGATACAGACTGAGTAATAAGTTCATTTTTGAAACATTGAGATAGAAATTCTCATAACAATAATATAATGTGTACTCATCGGGTGGGCTCTGCAAACAGAGCAGACAGTGAGAAGAAGCAGATACGGTGTCAAGATGTCAACAGACACAGAGAGAGAAGTTACACCTGCTTAAATGGGTATATAATTTAATGGGTGTGTATGTAGAGCATGGAAACAGCAACTGAAAGTCAACTGCACATTCAAACTTTTAATATACAGAAAATAATGTGGATATATACATGAATAATAAACATGAATAATGTGGAAATAGATTTAAAGGTATTTGGAAATATGTAATAACTTAAATAACGTCCACTAGCCTGCATTAAGAAACAGATCAAAATTCCCACTATAGTGTTCATCGTAGATATGTTTTCAATATGAAATGTAATTAAGTGATAATGCCTGAGAAGCCGGTGTTTGGAGGATATATTGGCACGGGTATTCATCCTTCGACAAGATATAGTCCCGACACAAATCTGGCATAGAAAATGTGCTCACTCGTGAGGACAATGTTGTTCAGAGGAGCTAGAAAATGACACAGCTAACACAATCACTTCAAAGTGAAGCTGGAAAGACTGAAACTAGCTGCTCTTCGTTTCATTTTACCTTTTTTCAACTGACATTTCTTTGTATATATCCATAAAAATGATGCCAGCTGATTCATGATTTCGACTGGCTGAGAAACGCTGCCTGCCTGTGTGTCTGTCTCATCCCGACTCCCGACACATTCATTACTATGGGACAGCTGGAGATCGAATTTCAATATTGAAACAATGTTGCAAATGTTGGAGAGACAGACAGCAAGGTTAATACAAATGTCCGCTGTTGAAAACTAAATGTTAGTCTAAAAGAAATGTGAGATAATGTCTAGATGCTTTTTATTGTGGAGATCATGTTTATAAATTGCTTGGCTGGGCTGATGAGACAGCGGAATGGGGTTTTAACTAATCAGCATTCAGGATTAGACCCACCCGTTGTATAATATCTCATATGTATCCTGCTGCATTAGCTCCCAGATAAATGCTGTTTACTGTACACATTGCGCAAAGAAACTGCCTATTCAGGGATCCAATACACGACATGACAGTATGCCCATAGCAAATACCAACATCCCCCATGATTTCACACTAAAGTGTGTATAGACACTATATGCAGTTCACAAATAAATCAATCCTGCATACTATTGATGCGTAACCAATACAAATATTGCTAGATAAATATGACACTGTATGACAGAAGTTATGCCTGTTTGTCATGTCCATATCAGTGTCAAATAAAGTGTTACCCAAATTGCCTTGAATGTAAAAATCAACAACCCACTTGGGCAAAAAAATTACCAGTAGACTAAGCAAAATGGAACAGTCAAACCAATGAGAGAAACATAGAGACACACTGTGTGATGTACCTTAAGAATAAAAGTTCCAGACTGTGGTCCACTCCACTCATAGGCTCTTTCTTCTCCTCAGACGGTATGGTCGAGTCAGCTGACCTGTGACAAACACTCCATGGTCTACTACGGTGCACTGGGTGGCAGTGTCAATGTTCTGGCTAATGGACCAGCAGTTCTGAGATGCTGTGGGTTCTATTGGTGGAGGAGACATGAAGAAAGAAGGTGAACTGATGGAGTAAGGGTGACTGGTGCACTTCCCTTCTGTCTGAGAGACTGAAGTCTCAGAGACGGCGCTAGAGTCAGAAATGCCCTTTCTGGAATACTCATACACGTTCTTCATGAAGGCATTCTTGGTGTTGTGCTCCTTCTTGAAGAGGATGACGTAGCACTTGGGGAAGAAATGACAGCTGAGGACGCCGTAGTTGGAAATGAGGATGACCACCATCTCCACCGCTGGCAGGTACTTCCCTGAGGTGGTCACATAGACGGGCACGAAGATCGCCCAGGACATGAAGTAGAGGAGCATGCTGAAGGTGATGAACCTGGCATCGTTGTACTTCTGTGGCAGCTTGCGGCTTTTAAACGCGCAGGCGAAACAGACGAGCGCCAAGACAGCAATGTAGCCCAGCATCACACCAAACGCCATGTAGGAGCCCTCGTCACACTCGGCCAGCACAGTGGTGGCGAAGACGGTGGCCTTCTCCCGGGGGCTCTGCAGGACCAACCACAGGGTGCAGGTGAGAACCTGTAGGGCCACACAGAGACAAATGATGGCGTAGGGTTGGTAGAGGTGGCGGAGAACGTTCTTTAGATCAGGGTTGAGCTGGAAGGCAAGCAGGATCTTCAGGGACTTGACCAGGATGCAGGAAACACACAGGGTGAAACTGAGGCCAAACAGCACCTGACGCATCTTGACAATGAGATGAGAAGAGATGAGACAATGAGACAGAACTGTATTATCTCTTTGTATTTAAATTTGCTTTGCGTCTACAAACTAATTTCCTTGCCACAAAGTTACAAAAGGTTCAAAACAATACACACACAATAAACCATGAATTCACAAACTGACACTTGTACAATCAGACAACGTCACAGACAGTACATTACAGAAGTGTTTCCCAAACTGTGTGTACCGTACATACCTTACACTGGAGGCTGCTGGGATGACCTACGAAGAACACAGCGCTAACAAAACTTCCCACTAGGGAGAGCAGCATGAGCTGGGAGAGAGGCCCCCCGGCAGCCTTCACCACGGCGGTCTGGTGGTGGTGTTGGAAGAGCGCCCCCACCAGGAGAACCAGGATGATGCCCAGGGCCGCCAGCGCCAACAGCACCACCGCAAAGCCATTCTGCCAGGAGAAGAACTCTAGGGTATAAATGTGACATTTTACAGAGGGAGAGATGGGGACAGAGAGGGAGAGGGGGTTAGAGACAGACAGACATACAGATCTTCAAGTCTTGGCACTCACCTGACACACTGATGCATCGGGTGCTGAGAGGTTGGGGGTTTTCTTTACGCCCTAATGGATGGAAAACTGCCTTCCAATGATAATATCTCCTGGTGCTGTAGCTCCTGCTGCTTTGAAGTCTTCAAGTTTGGCAGTGCCTGTCTCCAACAGGGACAGGATGACTAACAGGTGGAGAACATCACCCATGGGTGCCATCATTTCTCTCTGGTGGTACTGTCCAATTCTCAATTTCGGTGTCTCTCCTTTTGCAGTTTCTCTCACCCTCCCTCTCTCCCTCTCTGACTGTGTCCGTCTCTGTCTTTCTCTCTCTCTCTCTGTATCGTTCTCGCTCCCATAATTTTTCTATCTCTCTCTCTCCCTTCCTGTCGCTGTCTCCCTGTCATTGTCTCTGTCTGTCTGTCTCTCTGTCTCTCTCTCTTTCTCTCTCTGTCTCTCCCTATTTCTCTCTCTCTCTCTGTGTCTCACTCTGTAAACTCTTCTAGCAGACTGACACAGTGACCTGTCAGCAGCTTCAGTAAAACCTGTTGCTTCCTCCTAATCTCATCTAATGTCTGCATAACCCTGTCCCCTCCCATTCCAGCTAACTCTCTCTGACAGACAGCTACGCTGGCTGACTCACTTGCCTCCAGCTAAAGGTGACAGACAGTCACACAAATATAACCCAGCTGATCTGCAATATAAACATTTATTGTAAAAGGTGAAAGATGCACGTGTGGTGAGACACCTCTTTTCCGGAACTGTTTTCACAATACCTAAGTCGTTTTTTTAGCACTTGGATCTTTTAACACTTGGATAACACTTGGTCCTCTGTAGCTCAGCTGGTAGAGCACGGCGCTTGTAACGCCAAGGTAGTGGGTTCGATCCCCGGGACCACCCATACACAAAAATGTATGCACGCATGACTGTAAGTCGCTTTGGATAAAAGCGTCTGCTAAATGGCATATTATTATTATTAAGTGTTAATTGAGTCACAATGTTTAAGCGTGACATTTTAGAGAGAAGTCACTCCTCCATGATCAATACATTCATTTCACAAGATATGCCAACATTTGTCTTTGCCCCTTTTATTAGTTAATCCACAGTAGAATACATTCATCAAATACTAATGGTAGAAATAGTTATTCCTTTGTTTAACAATTACTATATGAGATCATGTATCGTATCCAATTCCAGTAGTAACACAATGCAAATACTATTATAGGAACATTGACCATGCTTTTCCTAGAAGAACACTAGATGGTGCTAAAATGTTGTACTTATGGTAAGGAATTGTGTGGTGAAATGGAAACGTTTTTTTTGCTAATCCTACTCCCCCCTGAGATACCCTCTGAGAGTTGAGTCACGGAATGGGATCAGCCACTATTGACGGCATCCCAGGCACTCAAGAAGCACAATACTGTCACCTACAGTATAATTATCATGGTCACAGCTTGGATGGAAATATATCCTGCATCTACTGTAGTAGTGAGAGCTCATAAAAATAAGCAGCAAACAGCTTCGTCCCCTCAATGTAGTTGTACTGTTTTCAGTGGAGGATGTACATTGTGTCATGATGGTAACGACAATGTGTGTATTTCAGTGACATATTATTATTTACTTTGGAAAGCAGCTGCACATCTCTTTCTCTGGGGTCTCTCTTCAATGGGGAAATGGACTATGGTTGACCTGGAGATTCCATGATGAAATATATTTCTGCTAATTTGAGAGAGAGATGGTCAAAAACTGTAATTATTATTATCTGCTCCTCTCCACTGCTTAGCCCTGGCTGCAATATTAACGTTAGAATAACATTCAGGACACCAGTTGCATCAAACTGACTGCAGTAATGTACAGTTGAAGTCGGAAGTTTACATACACTTAGGTTGGAGTCGACTAGTTTTGTCAAGTCGGTTAGGACATCTACTTTGTGCATGACACAAGTAATTTTTCCAACAATTGTTTACAGACAGATTATTTCACTTATAATTGACTGTATCACAATTCCAGTGGGTCAGAAGTTTACATACACTAAGTTGACTGTGCCTTTAACAGCTTGGGAAATTCCAGAAAATTATGTAATGGATTTAGAAGTTTCTGATAGGCTAATTGACATCATTTGAGTCAGTTGGAGGGGCACCTGTGGATGTATTTCAAGGCCTACCTTCAAATGCAGTGCCTCTTTGCTTGACACCATGGGAAAATCAAAAGAAATCAGCCAAAAAAACTGTAAATTGGTCTTCCAAATGGACAATGACCCCAAGCATACTTCCAAAGTTGTGGCAAAATGGCTTAAGGACAACAAAGTCAAAGTATTGGAGTGGCCATCACAAAGCCCTGACCTCAATCCTATAGAACATTTGTGGGCAGAACTGAAAAGGCATGTGCGAGCAAGGAGGCCTACAAACCTGACTCAGTTACACCAGCTCTGTCAGGAGGAATGGGCCAAAATTCACCCAACTTATTGTGGGAAGCTTGTGGAAGGCTACCCGAAACGTTTGACCCAAGTTAAACAATTTAAAGGCAATGCTACCAAATACTAATTGAGTGTATGTAAACTTCTGACCCACTGGGAATGTGATGAAAGAAATAAAAGCTGAAATAAATCATTCTCTCTACTATTATTCTGACATTTCACATTCTTAAAATAAAGTGGTGATCCTAACTGATCTAAGACAGGGAATTTTTACTAGGATTAAATGTCAGGAATTGTGAAAAACTGAGTTTAAATGTATTTGGCTAAGGTGTATGTAAACTTCCGACTTCAACTGTAGATACATAGTGTAGGATGGCACTGCATGTAACTTGCTGCGTAAGTCAGCATAGCATTCAGCCATTGTTATGCTTTGACAACGTTACTGTAGGATTGGGACAACGTTAGGGTAATGTTGAGGAGTGGTCTGATTGAGTGAGTGCTCCTTATTGAAGCGCTGCCAGCCAGCCACAGTACAGGGCCAGATGGGTTAGGTTCAGTGACTAGCGTCTCTTATGTGATGCAGTGTCTGTCTGTAAAAATCTCCAGGTGAATAAAAACCCAGGCTCTCAGAGTTCTTTTGTAGTTGTTGTTTTTCCTTCATCTCACCATGAGTTATTATGATATCATTACTTATTTGTTTTGCCTGCAGTCTTTTTGTTTTATCAGTGGTGGTTAACCTTCAGTGGTGTAAAGGTACTACTTAAGTATTTTTGGGGGGGTATCTGTACTTTACTCTACTATTTATATTTTTGACAACTGTAACTTTTACTTCACTACATTCCTAAAGGAAATTATGTACTTTTTACTCCATACATTTTCCGTGACACCCAAATGTACTCGTTACATTTAGAATGCTTAGCAGGACAGGAAAATTGTCTAATCCCTGGTCATCCCTACTGCGTCTGATCTGGCGGACTCACTAAACACATGCTTCGTTTGTAAATTATGTCTGAGTGTTGGAGCGTGCCCCTGGCTATCCTTTAAAAAATAAAATAATAATAATTGTGCTGTCTGGTTTGTTTAATATAAGGAATTTGAAATTATTTTTGATGCTTAAGTATATTTTAGCAATTGCATTTACTTTTGATACTTAAGTATATTTAAAACCATATACTTTTAGACGTTTACTCAAGTAGGATTTTACTGGGTGACTTACACTTTTACTTGAGTCATTTTCTATTAAGGTATCTTTACATTTACTCAAGTTTGACAATTGGGTACTTTTCCCACCGCTATTAATCTTGCATTGGACTTACTTAACGCTATTGGACGTTGTTAAAAAATCCTCTGTACAGTGAGGGAAAAAGTATTTGATCCCCTGCTGATTTTGTACGTTTGCCCACTGACAAAGACATGATCAGTCTATAATTTTAATGATAGGTTTATTTGAACAGTGAGAGACAGAATAACAACAACAAAATCCAGAAAAATGCATGTCAAAAATGTTATATATTGATTTGCATTTTAATGAGGGAAATAAGTATTTGACCCCTCTGCAAAACATGACTTAGTACTTGGTGGCAAAACCCTTGTTGGCAATCACAGAGGTCAGACGTTTCTTGTAGTTGGCCACCAGGTTTGCACACATCTCAGGAGGGATTTTGTCCCACTCCTCTTTGCAGATCTTCTCCAAGTCATTAAGGTTTCGAGGCTGACGTTTGGCAACTCAAACCTTCAGCTCCCTCCACATATTTTCTATGGGATTAAGGTCTGGAGACTGGCTAGGCCACTCCAGGTCCTCAATGTGCTTCTTCTTGAGCCACTCCTTTGTTGCCTTGGCCGTGTGTTTTGGGTCATTGTCATGCTGGAATACCCATCCATGACCCATTTTCAATGCCCTGGCTGAGGGAAGGAGGTTCTCACCCAAGATTTGACGGTACATGGCCCCGTCCATCGTCCCTTTGATGCGGTGAAGTTGTCCTGTCCCCTTAGCAGAAAAACACCCCCAAAGCATAATGTTTCCACCTCCATGTTTGACAGTGGGGATGGTGTTCTTGGGGTCATAGGCAGCATTCCTCCTCCTCCAAACACGGCGAGTTGAGTTGATGCCAAAGAGCTCAATTTTGGTCTCATCTGACCACAACACTTTCACCCAGTTCTCCTCTGAATCATTCAGATGTTCATTGGCAAACTTCAGACGGGCCTGTATATGTGCTTTCTTGAGCAGGGGGACCTTGTGGGCGCTGCAGGATTTCAGTCCTTCACGGTGTAGTGTGTTACCAATTGTTTTCTTGGTGACTATGGTCCCAGCTGCCTTGAGATCATTGACAAGATCCTCCCGTGTAGTTCTGGGCTGATTCGTCACCGTTCTCATGATCATTGCAACTCCACGAGGTGAGATCTTGCATGGAGCCCCAGGCAGAGGGAGATTGACAGCTCTTTTGTGTTTCTTCCATTTGCGAATAATCGCACCAACTGTTGTCACCTTCTCACCAAGCTGCTTGGCGATGGTCTTTTAGCCCATTCCAGCCTTGTGTAGGTCTACAATCTTGTCCCTGACATCCTTGGAGAGCTCTTTGGTCTTGGCCATGGTGGAGAGTTTGTAATCTGATTGATTGATTGCTTCTGTGGACAGATGTCCTTTATACAGGTATCAAGCTGAGATTAGGAGCACTCCCTTTAAGTGTGTGCTCCTAATATCAGCTCGTTACCTGTATAAAAGACACCTGTGAGCCAGAAATCTTTCTGATTGAGAGGGGGTCAAATACTTATTTCCCCCATTAAAATGCAAATCAATGTATAACATTTTTGACATGCGTTTTTCTGGATTTTGTTGTTGTTATTCTGTCTCTCACTGTTCAAATAAACCTACCATTAAAATTATAGACTGATCATTTCTTTGTCAGTGGGCAAACGTACAATATCAGCAGGGGATCAAATACTTTTTTCCCTCACTGTATATTATATACAGTATTCAGACCCCTTGACTTCTTCCACATTTTGTTACGTTACAGCCTTATTCTAAAACTGATTAAATTGTTTCCCCCCCCCCTCATCAATCTACACACACTACCCCATAATGACAAAACAAAAACAGGTTTTTAGAAATTGTTGCTAATATATTAAAAATGTAAAACAGAAATACCATATTTACATAGGTATTCAGACCCTTTGCTATGAGACTCGAAATTGAGCTCAGGTGCATCCTGTTTCCATTGATCATCCTTGAGATGTTTCTACAACTTGATTGGATTCCATCTATGTTAAATTCAATTGATTGGACATGATTTGGAAAGGCAAACACCTGTCTATATAGGGTCCCACATTTGACAGTGCATGTCAGAACAAAAACCTGGCCATGAGGTCAAAGGAATTGTCTGTTGAGCTCCGAAACAGGATTGTGTCGAGGCACAGATCTGGGGAAGGGTACGAAAACATGTCTGCAGCATTGAAGGTCCCCAAGAACACAAGTTTGGAACCGTCAAGGCTCTTCCTAGAGCTGGCCGCCGGCCAAACAGAGCAATCAGGGAAGAAGGGCCTTGGTCAGGGAGGTGACCAAGAACCCGATGGTCACTCTGACAGAGCTCCAGAGTTCCTCTGTTGAGATGGGAGAGCCGTCAAGAAGGACAACCATCTCTGCAGCACTCCACCAATTTTTTTATTTATTTTTTATTTCACCTTTATTTAACCAGGTAAACCAGTTGAGAACAAGTTCTCATTTACAACTGCGACCTGGCCAAGATAAAGCAAAGCAGTGCGATAAAAACAACAACACAGAGTTACACATGGGGTAAAACAAAACAAAGTCAAAAATACAACAGAAATACATATAATATACAGTGTGCAAATTTAGCAAGTTATGGAGGTAAGGCAATAAAATAGGCTATAGTGCAAAATAATTACAATTTAGTAATAACACTGGAATGATGTGCAAGAGATGATGTGCAAATAGAGATACTGGGGTACAAATGAGCAAAATAAATAACAATATAGGGATGAGGTAGTTGGGCGGGCTAGTTTCAGATGGGCTGTGTACAGGTGCAGTGATCGGTAAGGTGCTCTGACAACTGATGCTTAAAGTTAGTGAGGGAGATAAGTGTCTCCAGCTTCAGAGATTTTTGCAATTTGTTCCAGTCATTGGCAGCAGAGAACTGGAAGGAATTGCGGCCAAAGGAGGTGTTGGCTTTGGGGATGACCAGTGAGATATACCCGCTGGAGCGCAGACTACGGGTGGGTGTTGCTATGGTGACCAATGAGCTAAGATAAGGCGGGGATTTGCCTAGCAGTGATTTATAGATGGCCTGGAGCCAGTGGGTTTGGCGACGAATATGTAGTGAGGACCAGCCAACAAGAGCGTACAGGTCACAGTGGTGGGTATTATATGGGGCTTTGGAGACAAAACGGATGGCACTGTGATAGACAACATCCAATTTGCTGAGTAGAGTGTTGGAGGCTATTTTGTAAATGACATCGCCGAAGTCAAGGATCGGTAGGATAGTCAGTTTTACGAGGGCATGTTTTGGCAGCATGAGTGAAGGAGGCTTTGTTGCGAAATAGGAAACCGATTCTAGATTTAACTTTGGATTGGAGATTCTTAATGTGAGTCTGGAAGGAGAGTTTACAGTCTAACCAGACACCTAGATATTTGTAGTTGTCCACATACTCTAGGTCAGACCCGTCTAGAGTAGTGATTCTAGTCGGGTGGGCGGGTGCAAGCAGCGTTCGGTTGAAGAGCATGCATTTAGTTTTTCTAGTGTTTAAGAGCAGTTGGAGGCTACTGAAGGAGTGTTGTATGGAATTGAAGCTCGTTTGGAGGTTTGTTAACACAGTGTCCAATGAAGGGCCAGAAAAGAGTCGGCCCAAGAATTGAACCCTGTGGCACCCCCATAGAGACTGCCATAGGTCCAGACAACAGGCCCTCCGATTTGACACATTGAGCTCTATCTGAGAAGTAGTTGGTGAACCAGGCGAGGCAGTCATTTGAGAAACCAAGGCTATTTAGTCTGCCAATAAGAATGCGGTGGTTGACAGAGTCGAAAGCCTTGGCCAGGTCAATGAAAACGGCTGCACAGTACTGTCTATTATCGATCGCGGTTATAATATCGTTTAGGACCTTGAGCGTGGCTGAAGTGCACCCATGACCAGCTCGGAAACCGGATTGCATAGCGGAGAAGGTACGGTGGGATTCGAAATGGTCGGTGATCTGTTTGTTGATTTGGCTTTCAAAAACTTTTGAAAGGCAGGGCAGGATGGATATGGGTCTGTAACAGTTTGGATCTAGAGTGTCACCCCCTTTGAAGAGGGGGGATGACCGCGGCAGCTTTCAATCTCTGGGGATCTCAGACGTTACGAAAGAGAGGTTGAACAGGCTAGTAATAGGGGTTGCGACAATTTCGGCGGCTAGTTTTAGAAAGAAAGGGTCCAGATTGTCTAGCCCAGATGATTTGTAGGGGTCCAGATTTTGCAGCTCTTTTAGAACATCAGCTGTCTGGATTTGTGTGAAGGAGAAGCGGGGGGGGCATGGGCAAGTTGCAGCGGAGGGTGCAGGGCTGGTGGCCGGGGTAGTGGTAGCCAGGTGGAAATCATGGCCAGCCGTAGCAAAATGCTTGTTGAAATTCTCGATTATTGTAGATTTATCGGTGGTGATAGTGTTTCCTAGCCTCAGTGCAGTGGGCAGCTGGGAGGAAGTGCTCTTATTTTCCATGGACTTTACAGTGTCCCAAAACTTTTTGGAGTTAGTGCTACAGGATGCAAATTTCTGTTTGAAAAAGTTAGCCTTTGCTTTCCTAACTGCTTGTGTATATTGGTTCCTAACTTCCCTGAAAAGTTGCATATCGCGGGGGCTATTTGATGCTAATGCAGTACGCCACAGGATGTTTTTGTGCTGGTCAAGGGCAGTCAAGTCTGAGGAGAACCAGGGGCTATATCTGTTCTTAGTTCTGTATTTTTGAATGGGGCATGTCTATTTAAGATTGAGAGGAAATTACTTTTAAAGAACAACCAGGCATCCTCTACTGACGGAATGAGATCTATATCCATCCAGGATACCTGGGCCAGGTCAATTAGGAAGGCCTGCTCGCTGAAGTGTTTTTGGGAGCGTTTGACAGTGATGAGGGGTGGTCGTTTGACCGCGGACCCGTTACGGACGCAGGCAATAAGGCAGTGATCGCTGAGATCCTGGTTGAAGACAGCGGAGGTGTATTTAGAGGGTAAGTTAGTCAGGATGATATCTATGAGGGTACCCATGTTTACGGATTTGGGGTTGTACCTGGTAGGTTCGTTGATAATTTGTGTGAGATTGAGGGCATCTAGTTTAGATTGTAGGATGGCCGGGGTGTTAAGCATATCCCAATTTAGGTCACCAAGCAGTACGAACTCTGAGGATAGATGGGGGGCAATCAATTCACATATGGTGTCCAGGGCACAGCTGGGGGCTGAGGGGGGTCTGTAGCAAGCGGCAACAGTGAGAGATTTATTTCTGGAAAGGTGGCTTTTTAGAAGTAGAAGCTCAAACTGTTTGGGCACAGACCTGGATAGTATGATGGAGCTCTGCAGGCTATCTCTACAGTAGATTGCAACTCCACCCCCTTTGGCAGTTCTATCTAGAAGGAAAATGTTATAGTTGGGGATGGAAATTTCAGAATTTTTGGTGGCCTTCCTAAGCCAGGATTCAGACACTGCTAGAACATCAGGGTTGGCGGAGTGTGCTAACGCAGTGAATAACTCAAACTTAGGAAGGAGGCTTCTGATATTTATGTGCAGAAAACCAAGACTTTTACGGTTACAGAAGTCAACAAATGATAGCTCCTGGGGAGTAGGAGTGATACTGGGGGGCTGCAGGGCCTGGGTTAGCCTCTACATCACCAGAGGAACAGAGGAGGACTAGAATAAGGATACGACTAAAGGCTTTAAGAACTGGTCTTCTAGTGCGTTGGGTACATAGAATAAAGGGGGGCAGTTCTCCGGGCGTTGTAGAAAAGATTCAGGGCATTATGTACAGAAAAGGATATGGAAGGATATGAGTACAGTTCAGGTAACCCTAAGCGTTGGGTAACAATGAAAGAGATAGCGTCATTTGAGGCATCGATTGAGCCGGTCTCGGCGTGTATGGGGGAGGAACAAAGGAACTATATGAGGCAGTTTGAGAGGGACTAGGGGTTCTACATTGAAATTGTATAATAACAACTAACCCAAACAGCAATAGGCAAGGCATAATTGACATGGGAGAGAGGCATAAAGCAGTCACATGTGTTATTAGAGAGAGCTAAGACACAACTGGAAATAGCGATAACGTTTGGGCTAAGACTAAACAGAATAAACAGGACAGGGTACCGTGTAAAGGAACAGTCCAGCAGGCATCAGCTGTGCAGCTGAGTGATCATAAGGTCCAGTGAACAGCAATATGTGAGTCCGAGAGCAGTTCAAATTGGTGCTTCAGCACAGCTAGCAGGGAGCACAGTTGTAGTTTGCGTATGCTAGCGGGCCGGGGCTGGTAGATGGATCTTCGTGGTCGTCGCAACGGGAAGCCTGTTGAAACCACATCAGACTATTTCGTCGGCAAACCAGTCGTGTTGGATCGGCGGGGCTCAGTGTCAACACTAGGAGGTCCCGTCCGGTTGACAGAGAGGTAGATAGCCGGGAGATGGGCCTGAGGCTAGCTCAAGGCTAACTGGTGCTTGCTATAGGGCAATGGTAATGGTAATCAGCCAACAACAGGTTGCAGCTAGCTAGCTGGTTGTGATGATCCGGCGCTAGGGTCCAGTGATTCCGGCAGAAAGTCCAATAAGCTCTGGGTCGATAGCACGCTGGGTCGATAGCACGCTGTGCAGACTGGCCGACGAATTGTCCAGGCTAGAGCTAGAGCTGTCTGGTGGATAGTGTAGGCCACGGACAGTGGGGAAGACGCTAACGGTGACTAATAACAGGTAGCCACTATTTTCAGCTTACGGTTCTTGATGAAAGTTATAAAGAAATAATAGAATCCTTTCCACGTTGGGTGAGGCGGGTTGCAGGAAAGTATATTTAGTTAAAGAATGAAAGCAAATTTTTTTTTTGAAATATAGACAAAAAAACAAGAAACGGGATATTTACACAGGACGGAAAATAAAAGCGAACGCACTGCTACGCCATCTTGGAACAGATTAGGACTTTATGGTAGAGTGGCCAGACGGAGGCCACTCCTCAGTAAAATGCAAATGACAGTTCGCTTGGAGTTTGCCAAAAGGCACCTAAAGGACTCTTTGACCATGAAGAAAACAAGATTCTCTGGTCTGATGAAACCAAGATTGAACTCTTTGGCCTGAATGCCCAGCGTCACGTCTGGAGGAAACTTGGCACCATCCCTGCGGTGAAGCATGGTGGCGGCAGCATCATGCTGTGGGGATGTTTTTCAGCGGCAGGGACTGGGAGACTAGTCAGGATCGAGGGAAAGATGAACGGAGCAAAGTACAGAGAGATCCTTGATGAAAACCTGCTCCAGAGCGCTCAGGACCTCAGACTGGGGCAAAGGCTCACCTTCCAACAGGACAACAACCCTAAGCACACAGCCAAGACAACGCATGAATGGCTTCGGGACAAGTCTCTGAATGTCCTTGAGTGGCCCAGCCAGATCCTGGACTTGAACCCAATCGAACATCTCTGGAGAGACCTGAAAATAGCTGTGCAGCAATGCTCTCCATCCAACCTGACTGAGCTTGAGAGGATCTGCAGAGAAGAATGGGAGAAACTCCCCAAATACAGGTGGGCCAAGTTTGTAGCATCATACCCAAGAAGACTCGAGGCTGTAATCACTGCCAAAGGTGCTTCAACAAAGTACTGAATAC
Organism: Coregonus clupeaformis; assembly: GCF_020615455.1. Lineage (NCBI taxonomy): Eukaryota > Metazoa > Chordata > Actinopteri > Salmoniformes > Salmonidae > Coregonus > Coregonus clupeaformis. Next base: position 68,731 of record NW_025535582.1, read on the forward strand.
TGATGTAAATGTGATATTTCAGTTTTTTATTTGTAATACATTTGCAAAAAATTATAAAAACCTGTTTTTACTTTATGGGGTACTGTGTGTAGATTGATGAGGGGAAAAACTATTTAATCAATTTTAGAATTAGGTTGTAACGTAACAAAATGTGGAAAAAGTCAAGGGGTCTGAATACTTTCCGAATGCACTGTAGACAGGTATATGCCTTTCCAAGTCATGTCCAATCAATTGAATTTACCACAGGTGGACTTCAATCAAGTTGTATAAACATCTCAAGGATTATCAATGGAAACAGGGTGCACCTAAGCTCATTGTCGAGTCTCATAGCAAATGGTCTGAATACTTATGTAAATAATGTAAATAATGTATTTCTATTTTTTATATTTTATAAGTTTGCCAACATTTCTAAAAACCTGTTTTCGCTTTGTCATTGTGGGGTATTGTGTGTAGTAGATTGATGAGAAAAATTGTAATTTAATCAATTTTAGAATAAAGCTGTAATGTAACAAAATATGGAAAAAGTCACAGGTTCTGAATACTTTCCGAATGCGCTGTGAAGAATGATCTGTAAAATAAATTATATAAAATACTTACTAATTGGAAGGTGTGAATGATTAAATGCAGTATAATGTGTTTTCTGACTGAGATATGCAGTGGTGTTGTACTTATGGTTGAGTCTTTGCACACTTATCTGTTGCTGCTTTATTCTGATCTTCTGTTGGTCATGTTTGTCTCCTCTGGTTCCCCTCACCTTTAGAACGGCTTCTAGAAAATGTTTTGTTTAGAACGGCTTCTTGAATATGTTTTGTTTAGAATGGTTCTAGAAATATTTTATGTTTAGAATGGCTTCTATAACATGTTTTGTTTAGAATGGCTTATAGAATATGGTTGTACTTTTCTTTTTATATGAAACCCAACCTGGCTATACTGAACTGCTGATCTTTATTAGAGTGTGTGACCCCAAGCACAGTATTTCAGCATTCTCCTTTTCTTTAAGTTTTAATCCACTCCTGAAACCTGGCTATTTACTTTTGACATGTAAAAAAAAGCCTGTGTACATTTTGATTACCATATATATATATATTTATATACATTTACGTGAGATGGAAACTGTTTAGTGCTACATTTTGTCAAGCACATTAAAAATAATGTATAGTTTTCTAATATTTCTCACGATTAGATGATATATATTTTTTTATGTTTTAGGTTGATTTATTTCTCCCCCATTTGGGAATTGTTTTGTGTTTTCGTTATGGCTTTGATGCAGAGGCTATAAGGACTTCTGGGGTATTCTGTCCAGAATCCCCTAGTTTAGGTGATTACCGTATCATGCCACCATTGTGGTTCTGTTTCCTTTAACCCAGTGGACCACAGAGGGCTGTGTGTGAAGCTGGACCGTGTTACTCATGGAGCTGTTGTCTGGCTCTTCTATGATGGGTTAATGTGGACTTGACTGTAATAATGAAGAATAAATAAATAAAATGATCTGTTACATGTAAGGCCTCTTGTCAGATTACATTTAGTGGATTTTGTCATCAGGACATCTGCCTATTCTTCTGCACAAAAGCAATGATGGTTTCGACAGAACTTGTTCAATTCCAATGAACACACACACACACACACACACACACACACACACACACACACACACACACACACACACACACACACACACACACACACACACACACACACAGTGGACCTTACATTAGACCTTGTCTAGCCTGTTACATTTCCTCATGGTGACTAGTAATGACTGTTACTGCAGCTGGTTTTAGAAGTCTGGTCCTGGCCCTGTTATCAGAACATCTTTGTCTGAGGTGACAGTGCATACACTACCTGGAGGCATTAGTCCTATGTGTGACAGAAGGAAGCATACCTCCAGACACTTTCTGTATGTGGGTGCTGTCTGTCCAGCTGATCCAGTTCCACCCCCCAGCCCTTTCACCTAACCCAACCTCAGTGTGATCACGAGAAGAAACCGGTAGGAGTCTACCTGAGAGTGTTATACGTCACAGGACTGGAGGCATCTACTGTAAAACAACAACTACAACTTCACTTCACACCACAGCTTACCACGGCTTGACAGACAGAGTCTGCGTCTCAAAATTGCTCCCATCAAAGGAAACTTCCTTGTTTATTGTGTTTATTGAGACAGTGGAAGTATATTTATTGTTCACATCCTGATAGCAGAGCTACAGAGCTTGCATATTTTGCCTTGTAGTTCTAACTGTTGTGATGCACACAAAAAACACCTAAACTATCCCTATTTATAACACATTGTCACCTTTTCTCACAAACAAGTTGATTAGCAAATCAGAATTAAGATTGCTGTCATAGAATAGTAAAGTATAAACACTCCCAGTTAAAGCTGGCTCTCCCTGCTCAAGGGCGATTATTTCCTCAGAGTGTCAGTGACTAGGCATTCTAAGAGAAGAATTCCATCCATATCCTATTTCACTGGTTTTCATGCATGTATGGGTCTCTCAATGTTTTATCCGGACATTGTGAATAGTTTGTTTACCGTTCCAATGATTTTGCAGTCTTCATCATCACCTGTTGTTTGGTGGAATTTAGGACAGACCTAAGTTTCAACATCTCCTCAATGCCTCACACCTCAAACACCTCAAAGCGGGCGTTTGACATTTCAGCCATCTTTGAAGGCGTCGAGACTGACTGATCTACAAATCACGTTGCATCATAAATAACTACTCATTATTATTATTATTAGTGTATCAGTTAGTCAGTCACAATTTACCCATGATACACGGTGTTGATGCTCTGAACATGGCCAAAGTCAACATCAGCCTGAAATGATTGATAAGTCTGGTGACAATGGCAGGGACAGGAGTTTACGTTTACTGGAGTTACTGATGAGAAGGAGACAACAGAGATGAGATGAATCTTCTAACTTCAGATGTGTGCACTTAACTCAAACTTTTATTGTTAATAATGCATTAAGTTACAAGCATGGATTTGGGCCTATCCGTTTGCATAGAAATGTGCTCTCTGTTCTACAAACTGCTCTTTTACCACAAAGACATAGCGACATAGAGCAGAGATACTGTTCATCTAGTCTCGAAAACCCGACCCTAGGCAACAGCAGTTACTAGGGTCTAGTTTCAATAACGGAATCTTTTGACATAGAGGACCTACGTCACTACCTAGGTCCCTACCTTATCCACTTGAATAAATTCCAAAATAGTAGCTAGCAAGATGGAGATCACAGAGGTTATTTTTTACATGTGCATTTTGCATGTTTGGACCAATTACTTTCACTAAAACCACTGCAAAGGTTTTGCCTGCAAACTTTGGTTTCGAATCGCGGCGTTCTGGCATGTCTTCCTCGTTACTGTTAAAAGAGTTCTCTGTCTGAATTTTTTTCACCTTATCGAAGTTGCCAAAAGAGTTTGTCATTGAAACCAGACCCTAGTCTCTGCTTTTGCCTAGGGTCAGGTTTCTGAGACTACTGTTTAGCAACATAGCAGTAGCCCAGAGTTCATTCATGATATATTCTACCACTGTAGAGCCCAGGATATTTGAGCTTTGAAGGACAGGGCTCCAGACTATGGAGGGAAGAGCTCAGTGTACATACAGTTATTAAAAGCACATGTGTTTGGGAACTAGGAAAATGCCAGCAGTACTCTCACTCTCTCTCTTTCTTCCTGTGTCACTGTGGCATTAGGCCTGCAGCCTAAATAAACAGCATAGAAGAAGAATGGCACCGGCTCCAAAACAATTGTGCCATTGTGTGTGTTTTTTTGCGTTATTTGTAACTTATTTTGTACATAATGTGTCTGCCACCATCTCTTATGACCCAAAAGAGCTTCTGGATATCAAGACAGCGATTACTCACCTCGAGTCGGATGCGAAGGATTTACTTCAGACACCCGACAAGGCCCAAATCCCCGTCATTCGCATGAAGAAGAGATGGGGATATCGGGGACGTAGGTCAGGGATCCGACGGCGAGTGGGTAATCTGCCTCTACCATCAGTCCTATTAGCCAACGTATAATCATTGGACAACAAAATGGACGAGCTACGATCAAGAATATCCTACCAACGGGACATTAAAAACTGTAATATCTTATGTTTCACCGAGTCGTGGCTGAATGACGACATGGATAACATACAGCTGGCGGGGTTTTCGGTGCATCGGCAAGATAGAACAGCTGCCTCCGGTAAGACAAGGGGTGGCGGTCTGTGTATATTTGTAAACAGCTGGTGCACGAAATCTAATATTAAGGAAGTCTCAAGGTTTTGCTCGCCTGAGGTAGAGTCTCTCATGATAAACTGTAGACAACACTATTTACCAAGAGAGTTTTCATCTATATTTTTCGTAGCTGTTTATTTCCCACCACAAACCGATGCTGGCACTAAGACTGCATTAAATGTGCTGTATAAGGCCATAAGCAATCAAGAAAACACTCATCCAGAGGCGGCGCTCCTAGTAGCCGTGGACTTTAATGCAAGGAAACTTAAATCCATTTTACCTCATTTCTACCAGCATGTTAAATGTGCAACCAGAGGAAAGAAACCACTAGACCACCTTTACTCCACACACAGTGATGCGAACAAAGCTCTCCCTCGCCCTCCATTTGGCAAATGTGACCATAATTCTATCCTCCTGATTACAAGCAAAATCTAAAGCAGGAAGCACCAGTGACTCGGTCAATAAAGAAATGGTCATATGACGCAGATGCTAAGCTACAGGACTGTTTTGTTAGCACAGACTGGAATATGTTCCGGGATTCTTCCGATGGCATTGATGAGTACACCACATCAGTCACTGGCATCATCAATAAGTGCATTGATGACGTTGTCCCCACAGTGACCGTACGTACATACCCCAACCAGAAGCCATGGATTACAGGCAACATCCGCACTGAGATAAAGGGTAGAGTTGCCACTTTCAAGGAGCGGAACTCTAACCCGGACACTTATAAGAAATCCCGCAATGCCATCCGATGAACCATCAAACAGGCAAAGATTGAATAGTACTACACCGGCTCTGATGCTCGTCGGATGTGGCAGGGCTTGCATACTATTACAGACTACAAAGGGAAGCACAGATGCGAGCTGCCCAGTTACACGAGCCTACCAGACGAGCTAAATTACTTATATGCTCGTATCGAGGCAAGCAACACTGAAGCATGCATAAGAGCATCAGCTGTTCTGGACGACTGTGTGATCACGCTCTCCGTAGCCGATGTGAGTAAGACCTTTAAACAGGTCAACATTCACAAGGCCGCAGGGCCAGACGGATTACCAGGACGTGTACTCCAAGCATGCGCTGACCAACTGGCAAGTGTCTTAACTGACATTTTCAAACTGTCCCTGACTGAGTCTGTAATACCAACATGTTTCATGCAGACCACCATAGTCCCTGTGCCCAAGAACACTAAGGTAACCTGCCTAAATCACTACCGACTCGTAGCACTAACGTCTGTAGCCATGAAGTGCTTTGAAAGGCTGGTCATGGCTCACATCAACACCATTATCCCAGAAACCCTAGACCCACTCCAATTTGCATACCACCCCAACAGATCCACAGATGATGCAATCTCTATTGCACTCCACGCTGCCCTTTCCCACCTGGACAAAAGAAACACCTACGTGAGAATGCTATTCATTGACTACAGCTCAGCATTCAACACCATAGTGCCCTCAAAGCTCATCACTAAGCTAAGGACCCTGGGACTAAACACCTCCCTCTGCAACTGGATCCTGGACTTCCTGACGCGCCACCCCCAGGTGGTAAGGGTAGGTAACAACACATCTGCCACAATGATCCTCAACATGGGGGCCCCTCAGGGGTGTGTGCTCAGTCCCCTCCTGTACTCCCTTTTCACCCATGACTGCATGGCCAGGCATGAATCCAACACCATCATTAAGTTTGCAGATGACAAAACAGTGGTAGACCTGATCACCGACAGCGATGAGACAGCCTATAAGGAGAAGGTCAGAGACCTGGCCGTGTGGTGCCAGGATAACAACCTCTCCCTCAATGTGATCAAGACAAAGGAGATGATTGTGGACTACAGGAAAAGGAGGACCGAGCACACCCCCATTCTCATCGACGGGGCTGTAGTGGAGCAGGTTGAGAGCTTCAAGTTCCTTGGTGTCCACGTCACCAAGAAACTATCATGGTCCAAACACACCAAGACAGTTGTGAAGAGGGCACGACAAAGCCTATTCCTCCTCAGGAGACTGAAAAGATTTGGCATGGGTCCTCAGATCCTCAGAAAGTTCTACATCTGCACCATCGAGAGCATCCTGACTGGTTGCATCACCACCTGGTATGTCAACTGCTCGGCCTCTGACCGCAAGGCACTACAGAGGGTAGTGCGTACAGCCCAGTCACTGTGGTCAAGCTTCCTGCCATCCAGGCCCTCTATACCAGGTGATGTCAGAGGAAGGCCCTGAAAATTGTCAAAGACTCCAGCCACCCTAGTCATAGATTGTTCTCTCTGCTACCGCAAGGCAAGCGGTACCGGAGCGCCAAGTCTAGGTCCAAAAGGCTTCTTAACAGCTTCTACCCCCAAACCATAAGACTCCTGAACAACTTTTATGCTGCTACTCTCTGTTTATTATCTATGCATAGTCACTTTACCTCTATCTACATGTACATATTACCTCAATTACCTCGACTAATGTGCCCCTGCACATTGACTCTGAACCGGTACCCCCTGTATGTAGCTGTAAGGTCTACACATTTACATTACATTTACGTCATTTAGCAGACGGTTTTATCCAGAGCGACTTACAAATTGGTGCATACACCTTATGATAGCCAGTGGGACAACCACTTTACAATTTTTTTGAAAATATTTTTTAGAAGGATTACTTTTATACTATCCCAGGTATTCCTTAAAGAGGTAGGGTTTCAAGTGTCTCCGGAAGGTGGTCAGTGACTCCGCTGTCCTGGCGTCATGAGGGAGCTTGTTCCACCATTGGGGTGCCAGAGCAGCGAACAGTATTGACTGGGCTGAGCGGGAACTGTGCTTCCGCAGAGGTAGGGGGACCAGCAGGCCAGAGGTGGAAGAACGCAATGCCCTCCTTTGGGTGTAGGGACTGATCAGAGCCTGAAGGTAAGGAGGTGCCGTTCCCCTCACAGCTCCGCCGTTCCCCTCACAGCTCCGTAGGCAAGCACCATGGTCTTGTAGCAGATGCGAGCTTCAACTGTGTGCGGAGGAGCGGGGTGACGTGAGAGAACTTGGGAAGGTCGAACACCAGATGGGCTGCAGCGTTCTGGATGAGTTGTAGGGGTTTAATGGCACAGGCAGGGAGCCCAGCCAACAGCGAGTTGCAGTAATCCAGACGGGAGATGACAAGTGCCTGGATTAGGACCTGTGCCGCTTCCTGTGTAAGGTAGGGTCGTACTCTGTGAATGTTGTAGAGCATGAACCTACAGGATCGGGTCACCGCTTTGATGTTAGCGGAGAATGACAGGGTGTTGTCCAGGGTCACGCCAAGGTTCTTTGCACTCTGGGAGGAGGACACAACGGAGTTCTCAACCGTGATGGCGAGATCATGGAGCGCGCAGTCCTTCCCCGGGAGGAAGAGCAGCTCCGCCTTGCCGAGGTTCAGCTTGAGGTGGTGATCCGACATCCACACTGATATGTCTGCCAGACATGCAGAGCTGCGATTCGCCACCTGGTTATCATAAGGAGGAAAGACTACACCTGTTGTACTCTGCACATGTGACAAATAAATATATAGAAATATGTAAGAACTTCAAGAACGTCCACTTACAAACCAAGCATGCATTAAAAAACAGTGACACAAATTCCAACTATAGTGTTCATCGTATACATGTTTTCAATATGAAATGTAATATCTCATATGTATCCTGCTGCATCAGTTCCTATAATAGAGAGAAATGCTGGTTACTGTACACATTACACATACAAACTGCCTATTCAGGGATCCAACACACAACATGACAGTTTGTCCATAGCAAATACCAACATCCCCCATGATGTTTAGTTAGAACGTTTCACACAGTATAGACACGATATGCAGTTTACAAATAATGCTTAACCAGTACAAATATTGATATATGAACATAACACCGTATGACAGAGTTTATTCTTATTTATGACACTGTCCATATCATTTATATCATTTCATTTAAGTCATTTAGCAGACGCTCTTATCGAGAGCGACTTACAGGAGCAATTAGGGTTAAGTGCCTTGCTCATGGGCACATCGACAGATTTTTCACCTAGTCGGCTTGGGGATTAGAACCAGCGACCTTTCGGTTACTGGCACAACGCTCTTAACCACTAAGCTACCTGCCATATCAGTGTCAAATAAAGTGTTACCCAAATTGCCTTGAATGTACAAATCAACAACCCACTTGGGCAAAAAACATACCAGCAGACTAAGCAAAATGGGAACAGTCAAACCAATGAGAGAAACAGACACACCGTGTGATGTACCGTGAGAAGTTAAAGTTCCAGACAGTGGTCCACTCCACTCATAGGCTCATGCTTCTCCTCAGACGGTATGGTCGGGTCAGCTGACCTGTGACAAACACTCCATGGTCTACTATGGTGCAATGGGTTGCAATGTCAATGCTCTGAATGTTTTGGCCAACGGACCAGAAATTCTGAGGTGCTGTGGTTTCTATTGGTGGAGGAGACATGCAGAAAAAAGGTGAACTGATGGAGTAAGTGTGACTGGTACACTTCCCTTCTGTCTGAGAGACTGAAGTCTCAGAGACAGAGCTAGAGTCAGTAATGCTCTTAAAGGAGAAGTCCTGCACGTTCTTCATGAAGGCACTCTTGGTGTTGTGCTCCTTCTTGAAGAGGATGATGTAGCACTTGGGGAAGAAATGACAGCTGAGGATGCCATAGTTGGAGATGAGGATGACCACCATCTCCACCGCTGGCAGGTACTTCCCTGAGGTGGTCACATAGACGGGCACAAAGATCACCCAGGACATGAGGTAGAGGAGCATGCTGAAGGTGATGAACCTGGCCTCATTGTAATTCTGTGGCAGCTTGCGGCCTTTAAATGCACAGGCGAAACAGACGAGCGCCAGGACAGCGATGTAGCCGAGCATTACGCCAAACGCCATGTAGGAGCCCTCGTCACACTCGGCCAGCACAGTGGTGGCGAAGACAGTGGCCTTGTCCCAGGGGCTCTGCAGGACCAGCCACAGGGTGCAGGTGAGAACCTGTAGGGCCACACAGAGACAAATGATGGCGTAGGGTTGGTAGAGGCGGCGGAGAACGTCCTTCAGATCAGGGTTGAGCTGGAAGGCCAGCAGGATCTTCAGGGACTTGACCAGGATGCAGGAAACACACAGGGTGAAACTGAGGCCAAACAGCACCTGACGCGTCTTGAAGATGAGAAGAGATGAGACAATGAGACAGAAATGTATTATCTCTTTGTATTTAAATTTTCTTTGCGTCTACAAACTAAATTCCTTACCGCAAAGTTACATAAGGTTCAGAACAATACACACACAATAAACCATGAATTCACAAACTGACACTGGTACAATCAGACAACGTCACAGACAGTACATTACAGAAGTGTTTCCCAAACTGTGTGTACCGTACATACCTTACACTGGAGGCTGCTGGGATGACCTACAAAGAACACAGCGCTAACAAAACTTCCCACTAGGGAGAGCAGCATGAGCTGGGAGAGAGGCCCACCGGCAGCCTTCACCACGGGGGTCTGGTGTTGGTGTAGGAAGAGCGCCCCCACCAGGAGAACCAGGATGATGCCCAGGGCCGCCAGCGCCAGCAGCACCACCGCAAAGCCATCCTGCCAGGAGAAGAACTCCAGGGTCTTATGGGTACACCAAGAGCTCCCTTCCAAGGACCACTCTCTCTTTGTGTCACAAGACAGACACTGGTCCATGTCTGGAGAGGAGACAGAGGCACACAAAGGGTTGGAAGGGAGGATAGTGCTTGAACAACTGTTTAGAATTTAGAAATATATGTGTTGTTGCCTAGTACTAACAGTGTTGGATAAGGACAGTGTTGTAAGATTGTGTGAACTGAGGAGAGTTAGAGTACACTGGTGTGTATAGAGAGACAGTACATGAGAACTAACCAGTGTTGTTGGAGTAGTGGTTCTCAGTGCAGTTGATGCATTCATAGCAGCAGGTGTGCTGACCCTCAGCAGTCTTCTTGAACTCCCCAGGCTTACAGCTAGCCGAGCACACAGACACCACATCCTGCATCAGGAAACAATGCACTAATTTAAATGGCTGACCCAAGAAGAACTCTGACTGAAATCTATTAATTGTAGTTTTCAAACAAGCCTTTACATGTATGGCCAGTTTCCTGGGCACAGTTAAACCTAGCTGTCGACTTAAAACCATGTGACAACATGTAAAGCAACACGTGATAACATGAAACTACACATGTGAAAACGTAATCACGTGAAGTGTTCCATAAACACATTTTCACATGATTTCACATGTAAAATCATGTGATGTTCCACGTGAAATCATGTGGTTTTTCTGTAAGGGAGGCGTATACAAACTATTCAACCGCTAATTATATTCTTCTGAGTATTGTGTTTGTTACACAACAGTTTTTACTTTTGTTTTTAGAGCATCACCGATATCTAACATGAATGTGTGATACAGGTGCACCCAGTGTGTGCCAAGGTACTTGGTTTTCTTATTCAAACAATGCCCATTGTTTAACTGATCAGGGGTTATTGAATTTCCATCTCTATTTGTTTTCCAGTTTTACTGAGAAGTCTCTCAAACAGGTATGTTTAGTTTTCTTTAGTCACTTTGCGGAAGAAAAAGTAGATTGTTTGACCTTCCGATCTGTTTGTGTTTGTGTCTCTCTATGTCAAGTGTGATAATCGGTTAATGTGGATGTGTACATGAACCTTTGTGTGGCAGCCTAGCAGACAGACAAAAGAGAGTGAGACCTAACCTTAACCCTCACCCTAACCCTAACCCTCAACCTAACCCTAACCCTTACCTTCAGGTCAGTGATATTTGTGGTGTGTCTGCTGGTGTAGCTGAAGCTGTTGTTGATTGGATGGTACTCAGCTACAACGTCACTGACGTTGATGACCCCTCTCACAGACCTCCACACGGTTACATCATAGCCCAGGTTGATGTCCCCTTTCTGGTCAAACATATAGCTTTTCCCCTCCAGCTCAAACCGACTTCCCCTCAGGGCTTGAAGCACCTGAAACAAATGCAAATGCAAGTTCGTTCACATATCGTAGACCAAAGCCATATCCCAAATATATTAGATATATTAGATGACATACAGTATATAAGTTCAGTTTGTTGTGCTGTAGACATGAGGAGTTGTGCAGTAGCTACCTTCCAGGGTTGGACAGTGCCTGCTGTCTTGCAGTCCTTTTTGCTGCAGATATCAGCCACTGCATGGGCGATGGCACTGACAGCCATCTCCACACTGAAGACTATGCCTGCATGGCTGTTGTTTAGCAGGATCTCTGCTGCGGCTGTGGAGGAGGACACAACCCCGGGGTCTCCCGACCCGTTTAGCAGGGAGTAGAACTCCTTTAGGAAGGAGTTGTTTCTTATGACATCATTGCTGTCACTCAGATTCATCAGGTAGTGATGGAAAGGAGCCAGGTTCCCTCTTTTGAAGGTGAAGCCCACCACATGGCCGATATCTGGGAGGTCCATCTCTCCCAGGGCCTCCTTTGACGATGACCAGCTGTCACTGGCCACCCACACCCTCTCCCCCAGCCCTGACCCCAGCCTCTGACCCCTCAGCTCCCGGTACAGGTACGTCATGTGAGTAGGCTTGGCGAATGTCACCACCACCTTGACCTTGGGGTTGCTGCGGATGGTGTTGCTGGCATTTCTGACGGCTGAGTTGATATCAGGGCTGGTCAGCGAATCAGGGAGGATCTCCTTGAAGGCCACACAGATCCCTGAGGCGGTTGCCTGGGAGACAAAGCTCTCCATGGCTGAGCGGCCGTAGTCTCCATCTGTGGTGACCATGCCCACCCAGGTCCATTTGCTGTCGCTAAGCAACCGGACCATGGCACGCGTCTGGTACAGGTCGCTAGGCACAGTCCTCAGGAACGCGGGGAAACGGATCTTGTCACCCAGGATGATGGCGGTGGAGGCGTAACTGATCTGTGATGATTCAAAGAGATAAGGTTATGTTGGATCAGAAGTAACCTAACCAGGTAAAACTCAGGACCTTACATGGTATGCCGTGATTTATCTGTTCTAAAAATATTTAATATGGGCTATGATGGGACCAGAGTTTTTCTAATCTGGTCCGGTGGTTTTAAAAAACACCTTGAGCTTTGTGCCCTGCCCGCGCGACCTGCAATTTCCGTGAATCTGATTAGTCAAGACACGCAAAGAGCGTACAGCAGCACTCCGATGTGATAGACAGAAAAATGCTGCCTGGCCACACGGTTTCCGGTGGTCCTATGTTGAAGTGATTTTGTCATTTATCTGTATCATCATTGCTGTCTGTCATTTTTTTGACACAACTCGGTTATTCATTATTTTATCAACCCTTTTGTTACTGTCCATCAATCGTCACTCTGTGGGTGGGTTTTGACTGCTTACCTGAGGAATGAGCTCCAGGTTGAGTTGCCGGGCAATGGAGATGGAAATCTCAGAGGAAGAGGCCCCTATGATGGCCATGATTGGCGGGGAAGAGTTAGAGGTGTTGGCCCCTCCCCCACAGTCTGTGGTTGGCTCCTGTGTGAAGTAAAGAATGTACACCATTTATATGAGGTGCTGGCTAATGGAAGATTAACTATACAAATCCAAAAAAGGTAGCATACTCATCTATCCTTGCTGTGGATTGATTTGACCAACATTTTGGCTAAAGAGCTTTTACCTGTGTGAAGTCAGCTGAGGCCCTCAGAGTGGTGGTGACATCAGAGCAGGAGTCGTGGATACGGTATCCCAGAGAGATCCCTAGTGTAGTCAGGACAGGGGATCTGTTGGCCAACTCTATAGCGTGGATCATAGCCAATGCCCGGGTGAACCCATCCGTGTTGAACCTGTGTTTGTGTGCATTTGAGTGTGTGTGTTTGTTCAAGGTACATAAGGCATGGTTTGATCATCACCTTTCAGAGTAAATCAACTCTCTCTCACAAACACTTAGTCATACATTAGAGAGCGAAAGAGAGAGAGAGAGAGAGAGAGAGAGAGAGAGAGAGAGAGAGAGAGAGAGAGAGAGAGAGAGAGAGAGAGAGAGAGAGAGAGAGAGAGAGAGAGAGAGAGAGAGAGAGAGAGAGAGAGAGAGAGAGAGAGAGAGAGAGAGAGTCTCATCCTGGAATATTCCAGGCCTGAGGTCATCTGCCTTTGGCCTAAAGAGCAGGAACCTGGACTTCACCAAAGGAATAGGAAATACAGACATTGTTATCCTACAAGAAACATGGTATAGAGGAGATGGATCCACTGGTCGCCCTCTAGGTTACAGAGAGCTGGTAGTCCCATCCACCAAACTACCAGGTGTGAAAAAGGGAAGGGACTCAGGGTGTATGCTAATTTGGTACAGAGCAGACCTAAGTCACTCTATTAAATTAATCAAAACAAGAACATTTTACATTTGGCTAGAAATTCAAAAGGAAATTATCTCAACAGAGAAAAATGTCCTCCTGTGTGCTACCTATATCCCCCCACTAGAATCCCCATATTTTAATGAAGACAGCTTCTCCATCCTGGAGGGGGAAATCAATCATTTCCAGGCCCAGGGACATGTACTAGTCTGTGGCGACCTAAATGCCAGAACTGGACAAGAACCTGACATCCTCAGCACACAGGGGGACAAACACCTACCTAGACATGACAGCATTTCCTCCCCCATATGCCCCCCTAGGCACAACTACGACAACATAACCAACAAAAACGGGTCACAACTCCTGCAGCTCTGTCGCACGCTGGGTATGTACATAGTCAACGGTAGGCTTTGAGGGGACTCCTATGGTAGGTACACCTATAGCTCATCTCTTGGCAGTAGTACTGTAGACTACTTTATCACTGACCTAAACCCAGAGTCTCTCAGAGCATTCACAGTCAGCCAACTGACACCCATATCAGACCACAGCAAAAACAGTCTACTTGAACAGAGCAATACTCAATCATGAGCATCAAATCCAAAGGAATGGAATAATATTAAGAAATGCTATAGATGGAAGGAAAATAGTGTGGAAACCTACCAAAAAACAATTAGGCAACAACAAATTAAATCCCTTTTAGACAACTTCCTGGACAAAACGTTCCACTGTAAACTTGGCAGTAGAAAACCTAAACAGTATATTTGACCTCTCAGCTTCCCTTTCAAACAGAAAACAGAAGAAAAGTAACAATAATGACAAATGGTTTGATGAAGAATGCAAAAACCTAAGGAAGAAATTGAGAAACCTATCCAACCAAAAACATAGAGACCCAGAAAACCTGAGCCTACGCCTTCACTATGGTGAATCACTAAAACAATACAGAAATACACTACAGAAAAATAAGGAACAGCACGTCAGAAATCAGCTCAATGTAATTGAAGAATCCATAGACTCTAACCACTTCTGGGAAAATTGGAAAACACTAAACAAACAACAGCACGAAGAGCTACAGTGCCTTGCAAAAGTATTCATCCCCCTTGGCGTTGTTCCTATTTTGTTGCATTACAACCTGTAATTTAAATTTATTTTTATTGGGATTTCATGTAATGGACATACACAAAATCGTCAAAATTGGTGAAGTGAAAAAATAATAATAACTTGTTTCAAAAAATTCTACAAAAAAAAATAACAGAAAAGTGGTGCGTGCATATGTATTCACCTCCTTTGCTATGAAGACCCTAAATAAGATCTGGTGCAACCAATTACCTTCAGAAGTCACATAATTAGTTAAATAAAGTCTACCTGTGTGCAATCTAAGTGTCACATGATCTCAGTATATATACACCTGTTCTGAAAGGCACCAGAGTCTGCAGCACCACTAAGCAAGGGGTACCACCAAACAAGCAAGCGGCACCATGAAGACCAAGGAGCTCTCCAAACAGGTCAGGGACAAAGATGTGGAGAAGTACAGATCAGGGTTGGGTTATAAAAAATATATCAGTAACTTTGAACATCCCACGGAGCACCATTAAATCCATTATAAAAAAATGGAAAGAATATGGCACCACAACAAACCTGCCAAGAGAGGGCCGCCCACCAAAACTCACGGACCAGGCAAGGAGGGCATTCATCAGAGAGGCAACAAAGAGATCAAAGATAACCCTGAAAGAGCTGCAAAGCTCCACAGCGGAGATTGGAGTATCTGTCCATAGGACCACATTAAACCGTACACTCCACAGAGCTGGGCTTTACGGAACAGTGGCCAGAAAAAAGCCATTGCTTAAATGTTCGCCAAAAGGCATGTGGGAGACTCCCCAAACATATGGAAGAAGGTACTCTGGTCAAATCAGACTAAAATTGAGCTTTTTGTCCATCAAGGAAAACGCTATGTCTGGCGCAAACCCAACAACTCTCATCACCCCGAGAACACCATCCCCACAGTCAAGCAAGGAGGTGGCAGCATCATGCTGTGGGGATGTTTTTCATCAGCAGGGACTGGGAAACAGGTCAGAGTTGAAAGAATGATGGATGGCGCTAAATACAGAGAAATTCTTGAGGGAAACCTGTTTCTGTCTTCCGGAGATTTGAGACTGGGACGGAGGTTCACCTTCAAGCAGGACAATGACCCTAAGCATACTGCTAAAGCAACACTTGAGTGGTTTAAGGGGAAACATTTAAATGTCTTGGAATGGCCTAGTCAAAGCCCAGACCTCAATCCAATTGAGAATCTGTGGTACTACTTAAAAATTGCTGTACACCAGTGGAACCCATCCAACTTGAAGGAGCTGGAGCAGTTTTGCCTTGAAGAATGAGCAAAAATCCCAGTGGCTAGATGTGCCAAGTTTATAGAGACATACTCCAAGAGACTTGCAGCTGTAATTACTGCAAAAGGTGGCTCTAAAAAGTATTGACTTTTGGGGGGGTAAATAGTTATGCACACTCAAGTTCTGTTTTTTTGTCTGATTTCTTTCACAATAAAACATATTTTGCATCTTCAAAGTGGTAGGCATGTTGTGTAATTCACATGATACAAACCCCCCAAAAAACTATTTTAATTCCAGGTTGTAAGGCAACAAAATAGGAAAAATGCCAAGGGTGGTGAATACTTTCGCAAGCCACTGTATCTGTCCGAAATGGAGATGTATGGGTAAACAACTTCTCCAATCTTTTTGGCGCTATAACAAAGAACAAACAGCAATAAAAGATACATGATCATATGCAAATCTTAGAATCAACTATTAAAGACTACCAAAACCCACTGGATTCTCCAATTGCATTGAATGAACTACAGGACAAAATACAAACCCTCCAACCCAAAAAGGCCTGTGGTGTTGATGGTATCCTCAATGAAATGATAAAATATACATACCATAAATTACAATTGGCTATACTTAAACTCTTTAACATCATCCTTAGCTCTGGCATCTTCCCCAATATTTGGAACCAAGGACTGATCACCACAATCCACAAAAGTGGAGACAAATTTGACCCCATTAACTACCGTGGGATATGCGTCAACAGCGACATTGGGAAAATCCTCTGCATTATCATTAACAGCAGACTAGTTCATTTCCTCAGTGAAAACAATGTACTGAGCAAATGTCAAATTTGCGTTTTACCAAATTACCGTACGACAGACCATGTATTCACCCTGCACACCCTAATTGACAGACAAACAAACCAAAACAAAGGCAAAGTCTTCTTATGCTTTGTTGATTTCAAAAAAGCTTTTGACTCAATTTGGCATGAGGTTCTGCTATACATATTGATGGAAAGTGGTGTTGGGGGAAAAACATACGACATTATAAAATCCATGTACACAAACAACAAGTGTGCGGTTAAAATTGGCAAAAAACACACACATTTCTTTCCACAGGGCCGTGGGGTGAGACAGGAATGCAGTTTAAGCCCCACCCTCTTCAACGTATATATCAACAAATTGGTGAGGGCACTAGAACAGTCTGCAGCACCCGGCCTCACCCTACTAGAATCTGAAGTCAAATGTCTACTGTTTGCTGATGATCAGGTGATTCTGTCACCAATCAAGGAGGGCCTACAGCAGCACCTATATCTTCTGCACAGATTCGTTCAGACCTGGGCCCTGACAGTACATCTCAGTAAGACAAAAATAATGGTGTTCCAAAAAGGTCCAGTTGCCAGGACCACAAATACAAATTCCATCTAGACACCGTTGCACTAGAGCACACAAAAAACTATAAATACCTTGGCCTAAACATCAGCGCCATAGGTAACTTCCACAAAGCTGTGAATGATCTGAGAGACAAGGCAAGAAGGGCCTTATATTCCATCAAAAGGAACATAAAATTCGACATACCAATTAGGATCTGGCTACAAATACTTGAATCAGTTATAGAACCCATTGCCATTTATGGTTGTGAGGTCTTGGGTCCACTCACCAACCAAGAATTCACAAAATGGGACAAACACCAAACTGACACTCTGCATGCAGAATTCTGCAAAACATATCCTCAATGTAGAACGAAAAACACCAAATAATGCATGCAGAGCAGAATTAGGCCGATACTGTCACGCTCGTCGGGAACAGAGGAGGACCAAGGCGCAGCGTGGAATGCGAACATTTTATTATTATAAAGTATCACACGAACAAAACAACAAAACGAAAACGTGACGTCCCTGGTTGCATACACAAACCAACACGGAACAAGAAACCACACCAAATGAATGCCTAACGGTTACTTAAGTATGGCTCCCAATCAGAGACAACGAGCTACAGCCATCTCTGATTGGGAGCCACCCTGGCCAACATAGAAATACAACAACTAGAACAAACACAAATGAAAACTCACACCCTGGCTCAACATACTAGAGTCCCCAGAGCCAGGGCGTGACAGTACCCCCCCCTAAAGGCGCGGACTCCGACCGCGCCAACCAAATACCACAGGGGAGGGACCGGGTGGGCACTCCGCCTAGGCGGCGGATCCGGCTCCGGGCCTGATCCCCGCTCCCTCTCCAACCCCCCAAAGTATCCCTGGTCCGGTCTGGCCCCGCTGGCCGGAGCTGGACTGCACACTGGTGGAGCGGATTGCTCTAGCTCCGGCGTGAAGCATCTGACCGGTGCCGGACCAGGCACCGGTGGAACAGGCACGGGACGTGCCGGACTGACGACGCACACCACTGGCTTGGTGTGGGGAACAGGCACCGGGCCGTGCCGGGACGACGCACACCACTGGCTTGGTGTGGGGAGCAGGAGCGGGCCGGACCGGGCTGGCTATGCGCACCATTGGCTTGGTGCGGGGAGCAGGAACGGGCCGGACCGGTTGGCAACGCGCACCATTGGCTTGGTGCGGGGAAGCAGGAACAGGACGGGCCGGGCTGGCGACGCGCACCATTGACCTGGTGCGGGAGCAGGAACGGGCCAGACCGGCTGGCAACGCGCACCATTGGCTTGGTGCGGGAGCAGGAACAGGACGGGCCGGGCTGGCGACGCGCACCATTGGCCTGGTGCGGGAGCAGGAACAGGACGGGCCGGGCTGGCGACGACGCACCATTGGCTTGGTGCGGGGAGCAGGAACAGGACGGGCCGGGCTGGCGACGCGCACCATTGGCCTGGTGCGGGGAGCAGGAACAGGCCGGACCGTACTGGGGACACACACCACTGGCCCTACGCAGGGATCTGTAATGGGCCGGACCGGACTGGTAACACACCCCAGTACCTCTCGCCGTGCCTCTACACCTTCCATCCCCTCTTCGACCAGTGGCCCCCGTAACCTGGCGGCCTCCTCTGCCAACCCGCTGGACCGCTCTGTCGCGGTCTCCTGCTGGCCCGTCGTCCACGGCGTTAGCCCCCCCCATAAAAATGTTCTGGGCGTCTCTCCTACCCGTGGACCAGGTCTCCATGTCCCTCGCCAGACTTTCGCCCTTCTGCTTCCAAGTCCGGCCCTTCTCTTCCTCACCCGGCTTGACCCAGTCGAGGAGGCGAAGGAGATCTGCTAGAGATCTCCCTGGCGATGGCTCCTGGACACGCTGCTTGGTCCAGTCTTGGTGGTTTCTTCTGTCACGCTCGTCGGGAACAGAGGAGGACCAAGGCGCAGCGTGGAATGCGAACATTTTATTATTATAAAGTATCACACGAACAAAACAACAAAACGAAAACGTGACGTCCCTGGTTGCATACACAAACCAACACGGAACAAGAAACCACACCAAATGAATGCCTAACGGTTACTTAAGTATGGCTCCCAATCAGAGACAACGAGCTACAGCCATCTCTGATTGGGAGCCACCCTGGCCAACATAGAAATACAACAACTAGAACAAACACAAATGAAAACTCACACCCTGGCTCAACATACTAGAGTCCCCAGAGCCAGGGCGTGACAGATACCGATACCGATACTTTTCCAAATCCAGAAAAGAGCCATGAAATTCTATAACCACTTAAAAGGAAGCGATTCCCAAACCTTCCATAACAAAGCCATCACCTACAGAGAGATGAACTTTGAGAAGAGTCCCCCAAGCAAGCTGGTCCTGGGGCTTTGTTCACAAACACAAACAGACCCCACAGAGCCCCAGGACAACAACACATTTAGACCCAACCAAATCAAGAGAAAACAGAAAGAGAATTACTTCACACATTGGAAAGAATTAACAAAACAACTGAGCAAACTAGAATGCTATTTGGCCCTAAACAGAGAGTACACAGTGGCAGAATACCTGTGACGGACCTAAACTTAAGGAAAGCTTTGACTATGTACAGACTCAGTGAGCATAGCCTTGCTATTGAGAAAGGCTGCCATAGGCAGACCTGGCTCTCAAGAGAAGACAGGCTATGTGTACACTGCACACAAAATGAGGTGGAAACTGAGCTGCACTTCCTAACCTCATGCCAAATGTATGACCATATAGAAACACATATATCCCTCAGATTACACAGATTCACAAAGAATTCGAAAACATACCCAATTTTGATAAAATACCACAGTGCGCCATCACAGCAGCAAGATTTGTGACCTGTTGCCATAAGAAAAGGGCAACCAGTGAAGAACAAACACCATTGTAAATACAACCCATATTTATGTTTATTTATTTTCCCATTTGTACTTTAACTATTTGCACATTGTTACAACACTGTATATATACATAATATGACATTTGAAATGTCTTTATTCTTTTGGAACTTCTGAGTGTAATGTTTATTGTTAATTTTTATTGTTTAATTCACTTTTGTTTACTATCTACTTCACTTGCTTTGGCAATGTTAACATATGTTTCCCATGCCAATAAAGCCCTTAAATTGAAATGGAATTGAGAGAGAGAGAGAGAGAGAGAGAGAGAGAGAGAGAGAGAGAGAGAGAGAGAGAGAGAGAGAGAGAGAGAGAGAGAGAGAGAGAGATGGAGGGGGTGAGAGAGAGAGAGAGATAATTGGAGGAGGTGAGAGAGAGAGAGAGAGAGAGACAGACAGACAGACAGACAGACAGACAGACTCTTTCAATATCTCTTTACAACACCCAATCTTATCTTGGCACTTACCCTACCTGACACACTGTGATGCATGGGGTGCTGAGAGGTTCAGGGATTCCTCTACTCCCTCATGGATGGAAAACAGCCCTCCAATGATGATATCTCCTGGTGCTGTAGCTCCTGCTGCTTTGAAGTCTTTCACTTTGGCATTGCCTGTCTCCAAAAAGGACAGGATGACTAAAAGATGGAGAACATCACCCATGGGTTCCATCACGTCTCTCTGTTGGTACTGTCCAATTCTCAATTTCGGTGTCTCTCCTTTGCAGTTGCTCTCACACTCTCCCTCTCTCTCCCTGACTGTGTATGTATGTCTCTCTCTTCCTCTCTCTCTCCCCCTTCCTCTCACTGCCTCTGTCTCTCTCTCTCTCCCTTCCTCTCACTGCCTCCGTCTCTCTCTCTCTCTCTCTCTCTCTCTCTCTCTCTCCCTCTCTCCCTTCCTCTCACTGTCTCCCTGTCCTTGTCTCTCTTTCTCTCTCTCCTTCTCTCACTCTGTAAGCTCCTCTAGCAGACTGACTGAGTGACATGTCAGTATCTTCAGTAAACACACACCTGTTGCTTCCTCCTAATCTCAGCTAATGCATGCATAACCCTGCCCCCTCCCAGCCCAGCCCACTCTCTTTGAGAGACATCCACACTGAGTGATACACTTGCCTCCAGCTAAAGGTGAAAGACACAAGTGTGCTGACACCTCTTTTCCTGAAATGTTCTCACAATACCCAAGGTTTTTTTTATCACGTGGGTCTTTTAACACTTGAATAACACTTAAGTGTTTATTGAGTCCCAATGTTTAAGCGTAACATTTCAGAGATAAATTGATTGATTGACTGTCTGCTGTTAGTCACTCCTTCATCATCAACACATTGATTTCACAAGACATGCCACCATTTGTCTTTTATTAGTTAATACACAGTAGAATACATTCATGAAATACAAATGGTAGAAATAGTTATTCTAGAGGGTGCTAAAATGTTGTTCTTATGGTAAGTAATAACCCTCATACGGGCTGTATAATAATACAACTTCAAAGGTCAAATAGGGGTGCTTATATTTGTCCTGTTTCACACATGTACAAGTGTGTAACCTATTCATTGTGTGGTGAAATGGAAATGTTTTTTTTTGCATATCCCACTCCCCCTGAGACACCCTGGGAGAGTTAAGTCACGGCATGGGATCAGCCAGGCACTCAATTAGCTCAATACTGTCACCTACAGTATAATTATCATGGTCACAGCTTGGATGGAAATATATCCTGCATCTACTGTAGTAGTGAGAGCTCATAAAAATAAGCCGCAAACAGCTTCGTCCCTTCTATGTAGTTGTACCTGAGAGAGAAAAACAGGATTCAGTATTTTACTGAACAAGAACTGAACTACATCTGTGTTGATGTTTGTCATGATTAATTTGCCGTGTACAAACTAAAAAACGAATTTAGGGGTGAAAACATGTCTGGAATCGTATCTCTTCTTTTTCTCATCTCCTCTTACCTGCTGATCTTCTCATTCTGAGAGTGCTCTCCGTCGTCATGGCCACCTATGGGCAGCATCATCACACTCTTGCCTGTCTCCTCCTGGAAGTTCTGAGCGATAGGGATGGTGGAGCCCTCACGGATCAGCTCCGGGTCCACTCCAAACACTAACACAAGGGTAAACCACATCTTAACTTAAACAATAAAGTTAGACATGGTTTCAAATGAGAGAGGTTATGTAAATGGCCTCTACAACTGACCCTCTCTGACCGCTCTTTGTCCGGCAATGTATTGTGGGTCCTTCAGGTTAGCCACCCATGGTTTAGCCCCAACAGTTGCAGTCACCCTCAGCCTGTTGTGGCTGTTTAGAGTGGAGAAGACCTGCTGAAGGTGCTCCTTCACCTGTGAAACATGGCATTGTAACAGGGGAGAGTTGGACATGGAGGCTTGGAGAGGGTGGTTATGTTAGCATTCGTCTCAGGGTTTTAAATATACACATTGACTCTTGGAGTGACCAAGATCGAGTGGGCCACCGTTTCTATACTGTACACTTACTCAGAGACTCATATATTTACATTTTGGTCATTTAGAAGACGCTCTTATCCAGAGCAACTTATAGTCACTTACTAATC